>NC_136063.1:769129946-769144946 GCF_964261635.1 Lissotriton helveticus | reverse complement strand
TTACAATGATACTCTTTTCACTGTAAAAGAAACACGTCCTCTGATCTTTCCATCCCTAAACTCTGTCAAAAGACGTTTGAGTTACGTTAAAAATGTAACAAACGTTGGCAAAGTCAACACGTCTGATGATTGCTACCAGCCTTTTGGATGCCTAACCCGTTTCGTCGTGCTTTTTGGAAAACTTGATTGTTGGGAAAGCTGCAGGGCCTAGTCAATCAGAAAAATAAAAACACAGTGGCTAAAAGCAAAAAATATTTTTTGTTTTTGATAAGCGAACACTCATCATAGTAGTTTCTGACACTTAAGAGGATTTCTGTGTCTGGATTTGCTACTTGTGACTGGACAGCATGCTGTTGCTCAAAATGAAGTTAGCCAATGGCTGAAGTAAGCTGACCCACTGCTGCATGCTGGTGGAAGAAAAATGTGTAGTGACACAACAACAGACCATTACATGAAGAGTGCTGGCTGAAAGCCCCTATTTGTAAGTTGTATGTATATTATGCATATAGTTTTAACCAAATCTAAAAGGTATTGGACCTAAAAACGAACACTTAAGTCTTAGCCTCACTATCCTCTCATACTTTGTGAATGCTTTCAGTGCATATATTTCAAAATAGGGTTTAAGGAATGAACCCGAAAGATGAGAACTGAGCATGCATCAGACACACAGGAAGGTGCTATTTTATACAGACAGGTAAACCCACCTACCCACATTTCACCTCAGCACTTAATATTTCCTTGAGACTCTCACAAATTACGTGTGCACGACTAACCGGGTTCCAGGCAGGAGACAAAACAGCATTGTGGATTACATTAGCCCGACAGCTGCTTTATAGCCACGGCTGCCAGACCAATTTATTTAACATTGATCTGTAAGCAAACATCGCTACAAATACATTTGAACACTCAAGCCTCGAGATTTTATATCTATAAAAGCGGCCAATATTCAGAATAGCAGAGCCGCGTGCATACCTGGCTTCGATTCAGGCCCGTTTGATCGCGCCAGCTATCAAACGCATCAATGGCAAATTAAAACAAATCTATGTTCAGATAGCACTGCGGGCATGATCTTGGGGGCGGGAGGAGGCGCTCTGTCAATACCTTGCAGCAGGTGTTGGCACTCATCTTTTCATCTCTTCCGTCGGATTGCGGAATATTGCAGGCGCACCACGGGCTAAGTGAACGCCACCTAAAAGCGCCCCAGACAGACGTCTGCCAAACACAAGCGAAAAGCCTGCTCCCCACTCAGGAACTCCAGACAATTGTCCTCCAAGAGCGCACATTATGGTCAACAATGCAGTAATGGAACTGGCAGGTCGCGTTTCGCGCCGTCTCCGTTTTGTTCTTCTTCAAACTAATGGGAGCATTAATCAACAAAAGAAATATATTGTAAAAAAAAAAAAAACTGAAGCCTATTCGTCTTCTCCGAGGAAAGCGCGGGGAGAATTTGCATCAAAGAATGCGATGAGTTTCCGAAAGAATCATTTTGGACCAGTGAGACTTTTCGATCGTTTAAATGAAAGAACAGCAATAACTCTGAATAATTATTTTCTGTGCAGACGCGTAATAAAGCCCCTCTCTGGGGAGGACAGCCATTGGTGAATTGGTGTTACTTTTTATCTAATAAGAACAATTTAGCACTGCAGCAAGTTTCAGTTGTAGCTGAATACTATGGGCCTTATTTACAAGCCCAGTGAGCGGATGGAACTTCACTTTCTATGACGTTCTGGCAGAGCCCTTTGCTTATCCATATCTTCAAAGCCACCAAGCGTGGCGTGAGGCGATGTAGCGCAAGTCCTTACATTGCCTCACACTGCAATGGGGAGGCATGCCATGGGTGCTATGGTGGTGTTCCCACATAACACCCATGGTATTTGACACATTCCCAAATTTACAAAATGCTTTGAACCTTTGGAATGCGTCAAAAACATACACATTCCCAGGGGTGGCGTAAGGGTTGTTTATGTGTGGGAAGGTGTCCATCCCTCACAAAAACAACCTGATTTCAATGCAAGCACCCTTGCACCAAGCACCGTGGTGCAAGGGTGCCTGCGTTGGCGCATGGCAGCCATATGTGCACCAGCGCTTTGAAAGAGGACAGGAATGTACCGTAACTTATAGATACAGTGCATTCCTGCCTTTTTTCTTTTGATGTAGGGCAGCACAACAGAATGGCTTGCAGTGCTGCACTATGCCAAAATGTTCTAAATAAGCCCCAATATGCAGATTTCACCAGTTTATGTTTACATCACTTCTAGAGAACAGCATTGCCCTACGCCAAAATGTTGTATATAAACCCCTATATTCAGATTTCACCATTTTTTGTTTCACATCATTTCTAGACAGCTGGACGTTGTCAAATAAATTGTCAGATTGTTTCCTATGTATATGTGTGTGTGCATGTGTGTATTTTAAATAGGGAAAATCATAACATTTTAATGTTTGGACTTTTTCCAACCTGGTCTGGTGCCCATATTTATAACTTGTAGATAGATAGATAGATAGATAGATAGATAGATAGATAGATAGATAGATAAATATTCATTTGTTTGATGTGCCCCTTTAGCACATGTTAAATCAATTCTTCTAATAAAGGCATATTACCACATGTATTACTAGAGTTTAAAGGGCATATTCCATAGCACAGCCTAGAAAGCGTACTGTCTCTCACAATCAATTTACAAAGGAAAACATCTCTGCTGGTATTCTCCAGTTTTAGACAGTGGGATTTTATCTCAATGTATGATTTTAAGCCATTGTATGCTTGCAGTAATCCCCTTGGTAATGGTAAACTACTACTCTGTGGGGAGGGCCTGACTTACATTGGGCATGAGCAGGGCCACATGAATTATACAATTCTGCAGCCACAACAATTTCAGCATAATTATGAATTGCCACATTTGCCACATAATCCATCATTTGCTTCATAATCGGCTGATTTTAACAAAAATAAACTATTGTTTCTATTTCAAGCACACCAAAAGTTACAAAAAATGCCGTGACATCTGTTCCCACTTAGTGGAAGAGCCTTTGTAAAGGTTGATTGGCCATCTTACAGTTGTTTATTGCTGCATTTGGGTGTTGAATTGGCACTAGTGAGTGTAAATCTTAGCACAGTCAGTGTTATTTTGTGTAGAAATAAAAAAATAATGTAGTAATAGTATTACAAAAATGTGCCACATTATGGCTCATAGTTTGCCTTTTCCTGCCACATAATTGGGCCCTTCTTTCACATAATTTGGTCCTCTGCTTCTGCATAATTCCAGTAGTCCTGGTCATGAGACACCTTCCTTTCCCCCTACAAGGGTAATAAAGAACAAATTACACTAGGAGAGCCCAGAGTGAAGTTTATGTTGTAGCAGCACTCATTCCCTTGTTGACCTGCTCTAAATCGGCGTTTCATTCTCTTGTGCTGCACACAAGGGTCTGTGTCATAGTCACACCTACCCAAAACTCACCCTAAATGCATGGCCCACAAACTCAATCTTTGGGAAAATTGTGAATCAAGAGCCACCTGATGGCACTTTCCTCTCTTAGACTATATTAACTACTTCTCATCTTTGCTCCTGTGTGGTTTCCGATTCCACTTCCGTATACGTCATATAGTCAATTGAACAATCAATGTCAAAATAGAATATTGAGAATAAAACTACTATTCATGAACATGTTTCTTAATTAAGAGAGTCCTACAACCGATGTGTCGGTTTCTTAGCTCTCTAAATATCAGGTGTTATTATAACCCTCCTCAATGTACTCAGTATATTGATATCAAGAGGATTGAAGCTGGTCCTCTACGGGGAGCACATAACTCACTGAGTTTTTTTTCCTCACCTTACTCACCCTCATTCTTGTCATCTCACCCTACTTTCCACCACCGCACTGACTGTAACTATTTACCTTTTGTTCAACAACTTCAAAGATGTAAACCGTTGTTGACTCCACAGCGTACCTTTCAGAGATGTACAAACATGAACTGCATGTATGACAAGAGCCTGTCACCATTAGGGTATGCAACCACATGGGAATATACTATATTTAATGTGTCCCTTCTGTTTTTCTGGTTTGTGTGAAATGCCCACACATGGGTTTGAGCAGAGGGGTCTTTAGTGCATTCATCAAGATTCATGCCTAATAATATCAGGGGCTGACACTTGACCCTCGGTCTGTATCTGTATGTTTGAAAGACAACACACACTAGTCCACGATGATCTCTTTGTCCAACAGCTTTGCTCACAACAAAACACTTCTGTTTGTTTTCTTCACCATTATTTGAGCATTAGTAGACTTAATCACCCGCCAATGCCACAGAAGAGTCAATCGTATCGTTGGATGCCCCTGGTGGTGCAGTGTTTGTGGGAGTTAACAATAGTCAACTAATTTATTCTTTTACTTTTGTGATTGTATACAGCATGGACCATTTCAGTTCTGAAACGTCAAAGTGGTTTAAGCTTTTACAGAGTCAAAGCACAAAAGAAGAACAAAGATGAAGAACTCATACGCATTGCTACATGAAGATAAGAAATTAATGATTAAGAAACAGAATAATTACCAGATGTCCAAAAGCTCTTGCTCCTGCACCTTTCAGAGATGCCTGTCTCTCTAAATGATACGGAAGATAGGTGGGACCTCTCTCTGAAATTACGAGGACAGACCTCAGTAGACATTGTTCTTTAGAGTAGAGGGGGCACACTGCCTGCGAGAAGGGGGCGTTTTAATTCATAGTTTAGAGTTTTCATGACGTATTTGGCCTTTTAATTTTGCAACATGTACAGAAATGAAAAGTTCAGGTCTGACCCCTAACGGTCTATTAAAAAAAGGGATGTGATTAAAAGAGAGTGAGGTATTCAAAGTATGGTAGTGGAATGAGAGGGAATGGGTAAGAATTAGGGAAGAGTGACAATGAAAAATAGGAATTATCTATTGAATGTTTTGGCCTATTCTAGGTGGATTTCAGTTGCCAGCAGGCCCGGACTGGCCGTAGCGGGCACCGGGCAATCCCCCGGTGCACCGCACGGGTGGGGGCCAGTTTTGGGCCTCTGGGGCCGATTTTGTTATAGGGCCGTTTTTGCAGCATAGCTGGAAAATCGGCCCTGTAACAAAATCGGCCGAAAACCGGCCCCAGCAAAGAGCTTGGCGGCACCCCCAATCCCCGGAGGGGGGGCGGGGGCCGGCCGAGTACTTTGCAGGGCCGGTTTTGGTTCCCAGTCCGGCCCTGCTTGCCAGCCAGATTCACTGGGGATATCCTCTGAAAACAGTCCATAACTAGTTTAATATTTGTTAGATTTAATGGCAAGTGTGTTTCTACAAACACTGTGCATTTCAGTAAAATAGGTTGGAATCTCAAAAAGTGATACCTGTGTGTTGGCTCATTATATATGACTTGCTCTCCATCGATATGGCTTCCACCAATCCTGTTCATTCAACAAACAAACCTAATGCCAATCGCCTATTGAAAACAACATAACCTTTTTATTTTGTGGACTTTTTCCAAAGTGTTGAGGTGCCCATTTCAATAGTGTATGAGTGTTGTGTGTGTGTGTGTGCGTGTTTACACACACAGAGATGGATGGAGGTGTCTTCAGGGCACTTGTTCCCCATGATGATGAACATCTACAGATATTCTTAAAAGCTGCACTGAATGCTAATTGCATCAAGAAATAATCTGCAAGACTGTTTAGTAAATATATTTTTCTTTTATATAACTCGCTAAGACCGGCATTATTCACTTAGGAAAGTAAATAGATATATTTTTCTTTTAAATAACTCGCTAAGACCGGCATTCCACTTACAAGGGATCATACTTTATAAATAAAAAAGAGAAGAACAGGCCCTGAAAGGACTGTCAAACACAATGTTAACTGCAAAACCTATTCCCATCCTACTGGCCCTTCTGAGCAATTCAGCAGAAGTTATTTCAGGATGTTTTACAATCCTTATGGCTTTTTCTTTTCTTTTTAATCTATTGCTTGTGCAGGTGAACACAAAGTACAATTACTGAAGCTGTCGCTAAAACCCTAAGCTATAGCGTGCAACTCTGCTAAAATGGTCTCTGGGACCTTTTGATTGAAAAGTTACTGACACTGCAGGCTGTCCAGGCAAGCAATTGTATTTTCTATATGGCCTTATTTCGCATTGTGAACTTTTCACAGTCTCTCATTTACAGGTGCCCCTTCACACAAAGGACTTTCTTTCTGCCTTGAACAGCACAACTTACATAGATGTGCAGCCTTCCACACATTTCGAAACATTATTCTCACCAAATAGCAGGAGCCATACTTTAGTTTAAGTCTCGAGATTAGACTAGGTAATTAGCTTCCTGTTTCTTTACGAAGTCCCTCTCACCACCATCACCCGCTCACAAATCAGGGTATATTCGGACCATGAAAAGTGAACCTACCTAGCGTGTTGCCTCATACCACGCATCGCTGCCACAAAGTCCTTTACAGATGAAGACCAGGGTAAAAGTAATACATGGAAAAAAGATAACCGCCTGGAGTCATTCAATCAAAATCAAAGATCAGTTTTTGAGATGCCACTGTGGAAGATAAGGCTGGTGCAAACACACCACATAACCTTGCACTAGATTAAATGCATTCATGGCAAGTGCATAGATACTTTATACAGCTTCATTATCAATGTGGTTTGATGCATCTCCTAAATATAAATAACCTTTGTTTAAGCATGCAACTTCAGCAAGCAAGGGCATAAGAACAGATATATTACCATTTGACAGTGGACAGTAAGACACAGTTGAGCCAAGAATACACTGTGGCAAGTTGAGCAAGCCCCAATATCTTTTATCTTCGCCAATAGAAAATGACTTGCACATTACAGGCCAGAAGCCGCAGATTACAATGGAAAGTTGGTCAGAATTATTCAATCAATTTCATCCATCACCTTTGTGCTTTCTAAATGAGTTTCCTCAAGTGTGGTGAGTAGACCAGGACGTAGTTGATGAACATGGATGTACCAGAGCCAAAATATGCCTGGCGTTGGGTGTTGCGTATTTATCTGTTGAAAGGAGGGTGTGGCCTAGGTTTTAAGGCTTGACTTTCATTGTTGTGGCTGTTTCATGTTGGTACTAATGTAATGTATTATTTATTGAAATCAGGCCACTTACTAACTCCCACCTGTCATATGTGGGTGGAGTAATGTACTAGTTCTAATACTGGAGCTGGTGCCATTGGTTTTGTTCTCTGTGTTACTGGCGCATTCCAAGAACATCGTCTTTAGCTTTGTAAGGGGGAGCATTTGGATTTCACTGTGTGGGAATGCCCCATTAGGTTCTGCTTTCTTGACTAATCAGGAGACGCCAGATTGCAGACATTCTCAGTTTACTAACATTCTCTGTTTTCTAGCAAGGCCTCTCTGTGACTTCAGTGCATTTGGAGTGATTGGGGAATGTGTCTACATTTATGTTAGTCTCTCATGGACGAGAGTGAAGGTGTGCTGCGTGAGGTGACAGAGGTGGGTTTCAGGTGCAAGGAATGAATAGTCAGCTTGTTCCTTCATTGCCAATTTACAAGTCAGTAATCGTTTTAGGAGTTGTTTCAAAGATGAATTCTTTCAAGTCGGTTACCCCCAGATCTTTCTCTGCCTTCGTGCAGTTTGCTTTCCTGGAATATTTGCACAACATTCACATTTTTATATGTCTCTAGTGCACGTTTTGTGCACTTTGAATGTTTTATGTGTCACATTTATATAGATCTTTGGTGCAAGTTCTATACTATGGTAGCCCTGGTGTGTCCTGTGTGTTTGTGGATATTCAGTGAACAATGGAAGGTGCATTGGAAGTGCTATTAATGATTTCCTATATATAGTTAACATTCGATGTTTTTCTTGACAACACAATGAGTGTTTACACATTTAGGGCCAGATGTACGACCAGTGTAAATTGAGGGTCGCAATTTGAGCTCCATTGCGAGTCGCAATTTATAATGTACAACAGTGTCAGACACAGATTGCGATTCCCAATGGGGTCGCAAAATGTGAGCCTCATATGGATATTAATGAGGCACTCACAATTTGCGACCCCATTGGGAATGGCTGGCCATTCCAGGGATGGTGGCCTGCTAGCCCAGCAGACCTCCACATCTGGGACTGCTTTTCAACTAAGCAGTTTTTTTTAAATGCTGCCCGTTTTCCTCAAAGGAAAACGGGATGCTATTAAAAACAAAAAATGAAACGTTTTTGTTTCATTTTTTAAGGGCAGGTAGTGGTCCCTGTGACCACTGCCTGCCCCTAAAAAATATTTTCCCCTGCATTTGCAAAGGGGAAGGGGTCCCTAGCATTACCACCCTCTTGAAGAAGGCGGTAAATTGCATGTGTTTTGCAATCGCAATTGTGGTTGCAAAACATTTGTACATGGCTTGTGAGTCGCGATTAGGAAGGGAGCACCACTTTTTAATAGTGAGTCACAAAACACTATATAGTGTTAGTACATGGCCCAGAGGAAAATTGCATGCACAAACGGATCACAAGCCCATTTGCGCATCCAATTTTCTGTTGTACATTTGGCCCTAAATATCATAGTGTCCTTCAAGGACATCTCCTGTGTGACCTAGGGTAATACTTGTTGACCGTGTGAGCACTTTTTCTGCTAAATGTGTGTGTGTGTGTGTTGATGTCCAGTATGTTTTATCTGTGCTACCATTGAGTGCGGTATTGCTTCTAAAAATGCATTTGGGTGGCACAGTGTTCCAAATATTACATATGTAGATTGAAATTTCCTACAATGCATTTATATGTCTGTTGCATTTAATTATGTCAAATGAGATCAGAATTGTGTTCACAGTTCCTTAGATAGTGGGAGGAGTGTATATTTGGGTAATGCATTCTGATATGTGTGTGGTGGTGTTCTTCGTTATTCTTTTGGGATCTTCACATGTACTCTGCATGCACTTTACTTTCCACCTGTTTACTTGATGGACAGAAATGTGTTTTTATACTTAGCCAAAGTTTTGTGATCTCCATATGGTCTTAGATTCCGTTACTTAGTCTTTCTACATTGGACCCAGATTTTCTCCCTTTTTTCTTAATATTGCCAGCACAATCATCGCTGGTGCTTTTAAGACACATTGTGTAAACTTTTCAAAGCTTCTCTTTAATACATCCTATTACTTCAGTGCTGGTGTATTGTTGGATTATTGGTTTTAGTGTGGGGGAAATACTTATGTATTATTATTCAAGAGGAGCATGCTCCTAGGTAGTTATTGACAGAGTGAAGTCAGAGTTTCCTGAGGCAAAGCCAAGAGGAGCCCCCTTCTAATCTGGTCAACAAATACCTGGTAGTAGCCTCCCCCTTGCATAGTATTGCTATTTTAAATTAGACCCTTTAAATTTGAGGTGAGATTCACCCAATTGTGTGTTACATTGTGTGTTTTCATGGGACTACCTAGTTGAAAGTTACAAGAAGCATACCTGTTGGATATTTTTTGGTGAAATGGATACCCCATTCTAATCCCATTGAAATGTATTACAATGAAAGCCTCTTTTTAAGGGTCACAAAAAAAGAATAAAAGCCAAGGGTGATAACAGATTTTTGTCCCAATATCAATGATTTATTGGTGTTTTTGTCAAATATTTTTGAATTGTAGTGAGCTCTATGCAATTTTGCTGGTTCTCTGCTAAGATTTGATAAGCCATGTCTGAGAAAAACAGTTTTCTCCTATTATTCCTTATAGAAATTATGTAAGGTGCCCATAAGCTAAAATGAGAATACAATTTCTGTAAATTCACAAATATTGTCATCATCCAAATGATAAAAAAGTCTGACCTTCCGAGCAAAAAAAATTCCATTGAACAAATAGAGTGCTAAGATTCCGTGATTAAGACGAAAGTAAGGCACACCCAGATGACATTTTTAGGAATATGAACAGTTGAAATTGAAATCTTTCTTGTGGGGTAGACTGAAGTAAGTAAGCACCAAGTTGTTAATGTAGAAAGCAAATCAGATGGTTAGAAACGTAATGGGGGTATGCGCTTTTAGTCATTTAAGGCATAAGATCTTTTTAAAGGGCCTAAAAATAATGTTACTGTTTGGTCAACCAATTGTGCCCTTTTCCCAGACAAAACACTGCTGCAATTCCGCCAATCCCTAATAATGTACAATTTAGATGAAGTTAATACTTTTTTTATTCATATAATTTAGTCAATTGCAGGTCACACATGACAGGAATTTGATTTTGTATCCAAAAATGTGAATGCTATTATGCTTTCCATAGAATTCATTCTTGAGCCTTTTAAATTCTAAAACAAATGTGCATATAAACAAATCATATAAAAACTCAGTGTATGTTTTTAGAATATATTTTCTCTCATTTTCCAAAAGCACATTTCCCTCATTAGATGATGAGATCATAGTATTTTCCAACATGATTTTGAACTGACTATACTTTGAGACTGAGACCCAACGTGTTGACAGACCACATTTAAGCAGTATTGAAAATAAATCATGATACCGAATGTTGGTCCATAATTTGGCAGTGATTTCTGTTCAGGTGGTGGCCTTCAGCAAGGTGGCTCTTAAATAAATATTTCTGAGAGTCAGAATCTGATAGTAAGGATAATCTCTCCAGTCCAAACTGAAGCTGGATTTTCGCCACAGTGATACAATAGAGTTTATTAAAAATCATTAAACCCAGGTTTGAAAAGCCCGCTCTAGAAGAGACTCAAACCACGGCAAATCAAAAAAAAAACCTACAGAAAAGTGCAGGAATTAAATGTGCTTGAATTGCTCTGAATATTGGTTCTATTGTTAGGGGTCTGAGATGTCAGTATAAACTTGCTGTATCACTGAAACGTGACTATAAATGCTTAACATTCTTAGAGTCTTAGATTTCCTAAAATGATTTTACTATAATGATTTTTAACAATCATTTACATGTATGTCCTTATGAAATTGTGGTCGTAGGCCATAATAAGAACTTGAACATTTCTATGCAACAATCCCCAACAAACATACAATTATTTCCTCACATGTTATGCTCGATTTATTTGATTATGCTTGAACTTACTTATGAGTGTATTTTACTAAATAAGAAGTGCTGACTTTAAAATTTATTATAATGCCTTTTACCCTTAAGCCTCAATATTTCATAGCCGAATGTGATGTACTCTTGTTACATTTTCATAATATTGCTTTCTTTAAATATTCACATTAGATTCCTAAAAGAACAGGATACATTTTCCGAACTTTGTTGTGAGTGAATTGATGGGAACTTGACTCTTCGACCTAACACATGAAGAGCAACAAAGTAAATAAGCTCTTTATCAACTAACATGTGAGGACGGAATGTGCAATCACTTCTCATGAGTAACATGGGAAAATATGTTGGAGTATCAATTTTGTAGCTGATGAGCAGAAGAATGGCCACATGATGGTCAGGCCATGGTATGGTGACAATTAATATCACAGATGGACAAGTTGGAGTATAAAAAGTGATTTTCCGAGGAGGAGGAAGCCTCCATTTTGCACTTCATTCCCTCTAGCCTCCATTGTTGACTACCCGCCTGATTACTTTTGCATGCCTTTGCCTTTTTCCACTTGCTGATGTACTTGCCTGCTGGAGGATTTGGAGTTGTCTGGTTAAAGACCAAATATAAACATTTCTGATCATAGCTCCAATCCCCTTGCCCATGCCCATGGACTTTTCCTTGGTGGATTTTAACTTGATCCCTTTGCATATGCTAAGTGAAATTTATTGAACCATCCTTCTGTTTTGTTGGTGACAGGAAGCCCTAACCTAAATTATCATCCTTATAAATTATTTTATTCAGCAACAGATGGGCTTTGATCAGATGTGTGGGTTCATACTACGAGCTGTAAGACACATGACTGAACTGCTTAAAATGTTACTTATATGCATTGATTTTGGACCTTTAATGCAATACCAAATGTATCTAAAATTTGACTGAGTCTTTTATTAAATGTGACCTAATGTTCTTTTCATAGAACCTGTGTTTATAATTATCTGATTTCTAATTCATGATAGAGAGAAATAAAGTCTGAGAGAAGTGTATTTACATTGGTGAGTTGGCTACAAATTATTGGTCCTTATTGGGTGGCCAGCAGTTCAACACCCTGATCTCGCGGCCATGAGGCAAGATCCATCAGAGGATCAATGCTTCGGTGGGTGAAGTATAAAATTTGAGTGGGGACTAAGTTAGTGGATTCGTCAGTGAATCCAAAAAAAGCTTCCATCGCAACACCTTTTTCTGCACACTAAGTCCCCTTGTGAGGTACATTATGAGATTCAGATGGGGGTGTCTTGGTGTATGGGGGCAGGAGGATCAGGTATTTATGCCATGTGTTAAGGTATTCAATGTTGTGGATAACATGAAGGATTGGGAAGGGAGAGAAACCTTTATATTGATGTAGTATGTCCAAAAACATTGTACCAGCCTTGTTAACAAGCTTCTGAACCTTCAAGATCTCTGGATCCCAAATATTAAGGCAAGTATTTTGATTATATTATAAAATATCACTCATGAAAACAGTGTGTTTGAATAAACATGTATTGCTGCCTGCTGAAGTTGGTGTGTGACTTCACCACAATCCGGATCATAGCATCCAAAGCTGTCAAACACATTTCTCCTTCTCAAATACTTCTTTGTCCTCTACCAGTCATGTGCTTATACAGCTTGACACAGTTGATGGAGCAAGGTCTTGAGGAAAAGAGACTTGCTCGGAAGCAATCCACTCGTTTAACTCACTAACAAGTAATTAATAAAGTTTGGCGAAAACTAATACACATTACATGAACATTGTGGGTTAGTGAAGCTTGCGTATGCATGTATTAACGCAAATAACACAGAAGTAGAACTAATACTGCTTTAAACGGGAAAAATTGTTTTGCGCATGCGTCAACTACATCTATGTAGGATGACGATATAACGCTTGGAGGGAAAATCTTGCGCATGAGCAGAAGCTTCTAAAATTGAGTCTCGAAGACTCACATGCATGGCACCTGCTTATCTGAAATAAAAGCAAGCTATTTACTAATGTTAATGCTGGGAAAAGTATTAATAAATAAAATAAGATAAAGTAGAGGTGGGTGGTATACAGTGCAAACACTTTAATTGAGAAATTAACATTTGTCTTCTGACTTTTATCATTAGTACATAATTGGGCCTTTCTCACATAACTGAACTGAATGGAGTGACGTAATGTCCGCGCATGACCGTTGGAAGGGGACCATGAAGCGATGACAGTGTGTTTGAATAGGAGCCAAGAACAAGAGAAACATCATGGGAACAGGATGGTGCAGAGTTCAACTGTGAAGAGTCGTATTCATGAATAAAGTTTAATGTTGTGATATTGATAAAATTAGCACATGGGAATGCAATTATGAATAAAAAGTAAGGGGATGGGTTTGCGAGCAATAACTGAATTGATTTTTTTTGCATGTAAGCATGGTTTGATGAAGAACCCCCTTGCCTGACCAATCCAATCTCGTATTTTCCCGATATTGAAACTTTAGTGGGTGGAACATGGAGAAATGAAAGGTATAATTAAGATAGCTTTAGTTAGTTAGGGAGATGATGAATACAATGATGCTGGGAGATACTGAAGTTGCTGATGCGAGCTGGAGAGACTAAAGAAGCGCAGAGCAGGGTGTAGGGAGCTGATTGCAGTATCTGAAGCAGAAATTTCTATCCTGATCTGATTGGGTTAGATTGAACAGAGAACAAAGAACGTACCCCGCCAATTATTGATGTGGTCCCGAGTCCGGGATCCCAATATATGAGGGGTGATAAGCCTAGGAGTTGTTACTACATAGTATGCCGTATTTCTGGAGCCACAGGCCTGTGGCTCCAGAAATACGGCATACTATGTAGTATCAACTAACAAGATTAATTTTCTGGAACAATACTCTGCTCTATACCACATATCTACCATCTCTGTGTGGCATACAACAGAACGATTTGTATGAATTGAAGAATGTGAGCGGAATGTCTGAACTTTAGGTAGGATTAGGTTTTGAAAAACTGAAAGAATGAAAGTATGATTGAAGTATGAAGTGTTACTGGGTAGGTTCCTAATAAGAATGCAATTTTGTCATTTTTACCTTTCTCTAAATTGACTATGTATATTGTGCAATATTTGTAAGATAATCATGTGTTATAGATGTATATAAAAGCTTTCTACACTAAAATAAAAATACCTATATATTTGCTAAAAACCTTCTTTTGCAAGTATTTGAATGGTGTTAACCTTGTAATGTGCAGTGCCAACTCCTAGGCTTATCACCCCTCATATATTGGGATCCCGGACTCGGGACCACATCAATAATTGGCGGGGTACGTTCTTTGTTCTCTGTTCAGTTTTTCTCCCCCCACGTCCCGCCTACATCCAACAAGAAGCCCATTGGGGAACCCCCTTCTTTCGCCTTCTGATTGGGTTAGATGTCAAGATTGCAGAAGAAACTCGAGGAGGAAGAGTGTCAGAGAGGGGTGTGGCGCAACCGTCGGTATTCTAGAGAGGTCCACTGTCCTGCCTTGATTCCTGTTCTGAAGCCTTTGTCTCCTGACCTTCCCAGGGGACCCTTACCACCCCTTTGGCCAGGGGGTTGGTTTTCCACACCATCCTTGGTAACTATAATTTCCCATTATTTGTTGATGTTCTTTATCTTGTCTTTCTACCCTCTCGTTGAGCATTGGTTATTGCATGAGTCTGAGGCATATGCATTGTGCTTATTAATTACATTTTTCTCTCCCATGAATGTTGGTGACTGCGAAGTATTGAGATTTTTTAGATGCACCTGAAATTTTAGATAAAGATTTAAACTTTCCTGAGTCTGTGGTTATTTTACTTGGAAAGTATATAAAAGTTAGACTTAAGGTTGTTTGCCACCATCAACTAGTTCAACTAATGGTCCATTGACCAGAGGACAGAACTTTTTGATCTGTGAAAGGGTTAGTTATTGATGAACAAAGATATTAAATAAACTAACCTGAATAGTAAGTGAAAATTATAAACTTAACCCCAGCGGTTTACGC
>NC_136063.1:769067446-769127446 GCF_964261635.1 Lissotriton helveticus | reverse complement strand
GTTAACACCTGCTAATCACACACAACTAAACAGTTCAGTTTGTGATGGTTGTATGATGGAAAAACTCATGCCTGAATCACATGGTCTTAACCACGACTGCGTCTTTATCACGCATGCCTTTACCATGCAATTTTGTGGTAAAGACATGATTGGTAAAGGGACATGTGTGCTAAAGATCATACACCTGCCCCAGCACTGAAAACTGTCTGTTTACACCCACCCAGCACTGTGCCCTAAAAATTATCCCATGCCCTAAAAACTACCCTGACTAAGCCCTCCCACCCTGTGCCCTAAAAACTGTCCTCTACATCCGAAGAGTACCCTGACCCTGCACTCCCCGGAGGCCTAAAACTGCCCCTTTTCCATGCCCTGAGCCCTAAAAACTGAACCCATGCACTAAAAACTACCCTGACCCAGCCCACCCACCCTGAGGCCTAAAACTGCCCAGCCCTAAAAGCTGTCCCTTCCCTCTGCCCGGACCGAGCCCCACAAACTGACCCCATGCTCTAAAAATGACCCCGACCCCACCCCCTGCCCTGAGCCCTAAAATCTGTCCCCTACACCTGTAAAGTACCCCAACCCAGCCTCCCTGCCCTGAGCCCTAAAACGTCTCACTGCCCTATAAACAACTCTGACCCCTCCGAGCCCTAAAACCTACCCCATCCCACAAAACTTCACTCATCCCCCAAGGCCCGGTCCCAGCCCCACTTACTTTAATGCATTCTCTCCTGATCATTCCTCTTCCTGTCTTCATGTGTTTGCCCATCCGCTCTGCATCTAGACCACACATTGCCTTAACTATGCATATGCGTTGTAAAAGCATAAGCATGGTTAAGGCTTGCAGGGAAACGCCACGCATGGCTGAGCCCTCATTGTTATGGCTGCTTCCTGTTTGTGATGAGCGCTGCTTAATAAGGGCAATTTCATAACCGGTTCTACGCCCTTGTATTACCTCTCTCTGTAGTGAAACTAAGCCTCTATGAGTACTGCTAGAAATGTTTCCATTCAATTTCGATTGCTCCACTTCAAATTAACCTCAGTAAATCTGAGCATTTTTCCCCCAATATTTTATTTAAGTTTTGTTCAGACAAGAATATAACATAAGCAGTTTAGTATACATATACTGCACAGCATAATACAAGGTAAATCTGAGCACTAATTAAGCTTGAACATTGAGCATAAGTTGAGTCTGACCACCACTCAACTACACTTTCAAAAAATCTTCACTTGTAATAATATAATGTACATATTAGATAATCCCAACTGAGTTATAGTTGAGCATCAGTTTAAATGAGTTCTTACCTGTGAGCACTCAATTAGTTTGCAGTTTAAATAGAGTCTAAAGAGATGTTCAGCTTGCTGGGTTTAAATGGTTAGTGAGCATTCATTCTATATGTTTGCAGGGTGGAACATAAAATAAGTGATTTGAGTAATGTGAGGATCAATCAAAGGTACAGAGATTTATTTAAAATGCAGCCAAATAACATGCAATCTGATGTGCACAACATACAGGCCATAAACATTACTTCTCAAACATGTGCCATTCATCAATTACATACGGCTCAGTTGGAGCTTTCAGCTATGGCTGTCAAAACCAAGATGTTAGTACTGGCACGTGGTCAACATAAGTTCCTGCAGTGCCTCTGATGCATAGAGGCCTACCCCTTAAGTGGCCTTCATTGGCCTAAGGTTTTAGTATATTTGTATGGCTGACAGGTACATGACTTTGCCAGGTACATAATCTCACCAAATTGTGCAGGGTACTTGATCATTTTGCAGTACACCACTCGTGTTGGAAGCCCAGTACACCCCTGAGGAATGGGCCCTCTGCCAACACTTTATTCACTAAGAACTTTCTTAACTGGATTTTATATCTATGGAGAAGAACTAATTATAGAAAATGTAATGATACAGCACAATACAGTATAACCAGGCATTCTGAGAGTCGCTACAAATGTGTGACATCGGTTGAATGGTGATTGTTGGGTTCGTGCAAAGGAGACTACCTGATATAGCCCATTGGTAGGCCTGACTCCAGTCATGCAGCAGATGAACTGAAGCAACCCAGAGCAATCACCTCATATAGGAAAAAGCTACGCATATTTGAGCTTCCCAGTGGATGGATTAGAAAAAGTGCACACAATAGTACTATATATTTCTTTATTTACCTTTGGCGCTCAATTCGGACGGTTGCGTACTTGGCCAGGGCTGACTTGCGAGGCATATTTTTGGACATCTAAACATTCTCAAATGTGCTCTTTTAGCAAAACTACCTTTTAAACGTTTACAATACAAACATTATCATATCATTTTTATGATTAATTAATTTGTAAAGAAGGAAACCGTAGAACATGCAAACAAATCAAATGTGCTCCAATGTGTTACTCTTCAACAAATTGCACACTAAAAAATATTTTCAAAAGAAAAACTACTATTGAAAAGCATTTGATAAGGAAACAATTTTAACAATAATTAGCACTGCCAAAGCACAAATTAGTGGTATGTGGTATATTTAAGTAAATCAAAGCCAGGTGAATTATTTTCACATATAAAGCTGAGGCACTCTGGAGGTTGCTATTTGTGAATTTAGTTTTTGGTTTTGAGCTCGCATTTGTTTTGCTGATATAGGTGTTGGGTGAATACTAATAACAAAAATAGTCAAAATTGAGGACACCTCTTTTGGGTGTTTTTTCATTTGTATTGGTTAAGACTACCACTGTATCCCTTGGACTCCAAATGATGATGCCAATAGTATGTTTAGCTGTAGTAACTACTGAAGATACATTGCCTGCCCAGCTTCTTTCGGCACAGGATTACATTTTCTGATGTAGACGTTAACAATCAGAAAACAATGGATCCCTCTCCACCGTAATAAATTAGGCATCTCACACTGCAGTGCACAACAGCTGATAGCAAACACTTTGTCATAGATAGATCAGTTGTCCACAAGCTAGCAGGGTTCGGTGTGTATAAGAAGCACTCAGTGTACTCACAAGAGACCATCTATTTTGATGTTTATAAATACGTTGCTAAGTGGTCACGTTACGTCTGGAGTGCGTT
The DNA here is from genome assembly GCF_964261635.1 of Lissotriton helveticus. Taxonomy (NCBI): domain Eukaryota; kingdom Metazoa; phylum Chordata; class Amphibia; order Caudata; family Salamandridae; genus Lissotriton; species Lissotriton helveticus. Next base: position 769,124,386 of record NC_136063.1, on the reverse strand, counting down.
TATTGTCTTGCATGTGTAATCATCATGTAGTTGTTAAGTCAGTGTTTACTTAAGTATATTGTATGTATGTATGTGTGTGTATGGCAAACATAGCCAAAGGGCAGCGAAGAGCTGCACATGCTCAAAGATAACTATAAAGTCAATGAGTAAGAGTAGAGGAAGCTGGGTTGTTGTTGGTTACTGCATTGTGATGAAGTATTGTTTAAAGATGGGAGTCTTCATCTCTCTCCTGAAGTGGAACTGTGTTGGAGCAGTCTTGATAGATAGATACAGGGAATCCTGTTTGAGATCCTGGGTTCATATATAGAAAAGGCCTGCTGTCTTGTTTTTTTCTTTTTTTACACTTCTTAGTCTGCCATTTGATGGTGGTGAGCATGACTCCAAGATAAGTGGGGGTGCTGGTTGGGATAACTTTTTAAGATGGTACATGCCAGGAAGGGAGTCAATGGATTTCTATCATGGTGGGGGTTATTTGCATATATTTGTTCAGGCCCTGGAAGAGAATTGCTGCAACATGTAGGATAACCCTACGGGATGCCAGTATGAAGTCTGGATGGCAATAAAGCTGGGCATTACCACCATCTAGATGCAAGGGTGCGAGTGGCTGAACAGCACTTCTGGAGTCACTTTCTGGAAGAAATGGTTTTCACTTTTTTTTTAGAAGAGAGCTGATATCAGGCCACATTTGCTTTTTTGGGAGTTGTCAATATGAGGGTGAAGTTGGTGTCCAGGGGGAATCCAGGTGACTTAGTATTCAGTGAAAGTTGGGGTTTGAAGCCATCAATGTTCATGCCATTGAGACAGGTTTTTACTATAACTTCATTATTGTTCTAGGCAGATAACGGGAATTCTGTCTTGGTAAAGTTGGCCATCAGGTAGGCTCTGGAAATCCAGATTTTGATGAGATACAAGTAGTATTTGAGGCATTGGATGTCTGAAGCAGAGGATATTTTCAAGTAGAGTTGTGTATCATCTGCATATTAATGAATCTTGATGCTGTTATCAGTGAATAGAGCACCAAGGGGTTCTTTGTGTAGGTTGAAGATGGTTGACAGTGATAGGATTTGTACAGGGGTTGGAAGAGCACTCCACTTTTATCTGGTTCTTAACGGAAAAAAGGGTGCTACAGCACTACACTTGCTGTCAGCCCAAGTGTAAATGAATAAGACACTGTTTCGAGTTAGTCAACGTGTTAGTGCCGTGCACTGTTCACTAGGTGCTTAGACCCAAGTCTTGCATGGGACATACAACTACTTAAACCATAAATCAAATTAAACCATATTTCTGTTCAAATAACTTTAATTATTTTATATCAATGTTAACATTCATTACTTTACAATCATGTAACAGTCAATGTTTAGACATATGCAATGTGTTTACATAAATAGTCACACACATTTAACATCAACAGTGTAACTCCACTTGTTTAGGTACATAAACAATGAGAATTTTTTTTTTTATTTGTGCCCAATGCATTACGGGACATTGGAGTCCCTTCCTCAGGGGCCAACCTCGTAAGGGATATGCACTCGTGTTTAAGAAAGAAAATCCTGTACTCAAAAAGTGCCAGTAGTCAACCTGTTCAGCAGTTAGTACCTGTGGTTCACAATGACGTAAATGCTTCCCATGATTTGCCAGATCCACTCAATCTTGATTGTGCACACCCCTGTCCTCCTGCCGATGCTTCCAGCCCCAAATCGGACCAAATACTGCTCTCCGCCTCTCCCGAGTAAATGCTAACGATCTTCAGTGACAGGAGACAGTATGGAGCCCTGGGAGACTCAATTAGTGGTACAGATCTTTTGTGACCTGGAAGTGCCCATGTAAAGAAAATGGTGTTGGTTGGAAAGAAAGGAGGAGAACCAGTGAAGGATATTGCCCGCGAGTCCCATTAAAGACTTCATAGTGTGAAAGATGGTGACATGCTCAAATGCATCAAAAGCAGCTGAGAGGTCCAGCAAAATCAGGAGGAATGGATCATCATCTGTGGTCAAAAGGGCATTGTGTATAATGTGTAAAGTTGCAGTCACCTTGCTGCAGCTTGATCTGAAATCAGACTAATGGTTATACATGAGATGGTTAGTAATAATGAGGTCTTGAAGTTGAATATAGACTGATTTTAAATAATGTTGCTGATGGCAAGGGAGTGATCAGCTGGTAGGTCATCTGGGTCTAGTAAGTTTCGGAAGAAAAAAGATGGATGATGTGACCTGTCTTGAGAGCTTTTGTGAAGGTGTCTTGAGAGAAGGAGCTATTAACAATGGTGAGTAGGGATAAGAGAGCGTCCCCAGAGAGAACTTTGATGTAGGACGATGGTAAGACTTCATCTTCATAAGGAGTGGCTTTAAGAGAGAGTATGTCAGCAAGATCTGGAGATCTAAGTCTATGAGGGTTGACCATTGTGGGGTTCTATGGGAAGTGTTGGGTGGAAAAAATGAAACAGTCTTGGTGTCAAGAGTGTGCTGTAGAGTCTTCTGTATTTTTTGCACTGAAGAAGAAGTGGCATTGCACTTTTCTGTGGAATGAGGAATAGGTGGGTCCGGTGGGAGGGAGAGGTGATGCAGTTCTTGAGTGTCTTGAGGAGCATTCTGCTTCTGTTGAAGGCTTGATTGATGGTGTCAGAATGTTATATGTCAGAGAGTAGTTGGTTACCTTTGCCTAGAGGAGGCGGTCTGGAGGGTAGAGCAAAGTTGTTGGTGACTTGAGAGGTGGTGGACAGGTGGTATCCTGTGGGTCCAGAATAAAGAGAGTTGTTCTTCTTCAGTTGTGGTCAGCATCTTCTTAAAAGGTCACATGTAACCTAGCTGACCACTCACCTTGTTTGCATGTATGGTGACTCATGTTTGCACATTGCAGCACTATTCTAAAGAGGTTTACCAGTTCGTTGCAGAATCACACATTGCCCCTGCCATGCTGATACTGTCATCTTTGAAACAGAGGAGTGTATGTGGTGCTCCCACTCTAGCGGGAGCAGCAGTCACAGGTGACCAGTTGGGGATGAAGCAAATGTATATCAGGCACTAAAGGAATTATCACAGTTAGCATACATCCTAATCACCCAGAGAAATGGCTGTGAAACAAAGCCTCCATGTCAGAATTGTGAACATCGGGCACTTAAGACTAGCTAAGTTTGTATAGACTATGGATATCTAAATTACATGGTCTATTATTATATAACGGCAGCACTGTTCATGTTTGTTCACCCGTTTAAAGCTGAGCCACTCATAAAGAGGGTTAGTGAACTCAATTATGAATCACGCACTGCCCTGAGGGCAGCTGCAAACACACACTGTCCTAAGGGCAATGCATGCATTAGTGAATGATGGACCTCATATTTTATGCAGCCAAATGAGGGATAGTGATAGCTGTGCAGGCTAGTGCAGTGAATGACTATGCCCACCTTCAGGGGAGGTCTGGGAGATCAATGGGACCCACTTTCCCCCTTGCAGGGGTCACCCGTGGGACCCTTTTTGTGGCACACAGTCAAAGCACCTTCTGACAGCATTTTTGCCTCTTTGTCCTCGTCCAGAAAAGGGTGCCATCACAGAGGCAAACTAATTCTCAAACACCAATAATGATGTATGTGTTACAAGAACAATTACTGTATGATAAATATTTGTTCTCATTTGCATGGAGCCATGTCACCATGCTAATGAGGGGACACACCCTGAAGATAGCACCTACGCTATAGGTGCACAGTCTCTACATGTATTACACAAGAGTCTTAACCTTCTTTCGTAACACTACAGTGTCCAGATGTGCAGGAAAGGAAACACATGCGTTGGAGACACTTTGTGTAATGAGGACCGTGGTTTCTAGAGACACAGTCAACTACAGTCCCTTCTTCTTCCTTGAAAAAGGGCTCAGTGAGGTGCAAAGCATAAATGGTGGTGCAAAGCAAAGGCGTACACACTCTACTTTAATATTAATCAAAGTGTATGCTTCAGTGTTCGGAAATAGACCATGGTACAGCGTAAGGGGATAACAGTCTGGAGTGCAAATGACTGCATTATGTGAATTGCAATAAAAATGAAACCAACAGATATTGAAAATAAGCTACTAAATAAATACAATAAAAATAATTCTAAGGAACACACAATTGTGTATTCGGCACTCTGCCCAATATTGGTGATGCCATACACATGTGGGTGCTAGACAACAGTGATGAACATGTGTACAATGGTGAGTATTCATAAAATACATTACCATTATGGGTGTTCTTGACAATTTACTCAAACTTCAGACAAGCCTCTGGGCCAAAAAAGATTCATTTGTGAGTCTCACAATTTACAGCACATTTACTGCTCTCAGAGGGGAAAAGATGCCGGTCCTGTTTACAATTATATCGCTGGTTCTTTACACTTTTTCCACCCACGGTCAGAAAAATACTTTCGGAAAAAACATTTTCTTGAGCCCCCCCGACCTTTAAAAACATATGTAAAATGTACTGTCAAATTAAGGTTGAGCCATGGTCAAACATGGATGAACATCTAAACCATTGTTATGAACATGAAGACACAGATTTAGGTTCTGCCAATGTGCAGAATCCCTGGCTGGATGTAGAATATTAGTATACTCTTGTCTCAAGGATTGGAACCATCCACTTCTTTATTCTAAAGTGCCTCGAATAGTTTTTTTTTTTTAAGCACCTCTTCTACCTGTGTAGGGTGTGCCCACTAGCTAGATCTACATACCACCGATATTGAAGGCCAGCTTTCAATCATAATGGCATGTTTTAACTTGCCACTTTATACAAATCTGGTGTTTCAAAGCACTGCAAATAACATTTTTACTACTACCCGGCTTAACTGCACTCAGTGTACCAACTGGCCTCAGAAGGATGAAAGCATGAGTTAATCGTGCTGGAATCTAAACTTGTGACCTTCAGATCAACATATTTGTCAGACACGATCCTTTAGCTCACTCAGCTGTTTCTGTTCACAACATAACTTAGCAACTATTGCTTGCTATAAAAATGAAAAAACGTGTGGGGGCCTACATTTTTTTCGATACTGTTGAATGCTGGAGTTGCTGAATACCATGGCTTCATCACGCTATGCTTCTTCACTCTGACAGGTTCTTTTTCGTTGCTTTCTTCTTTGGTCACTGTTTTACTCTCTTTCGCTTCTTCCTTTGTTCTCTCTCTCTCTCTCTCTCTCTCTCTCTCTCTCTCTCTCTCTCTTTCAGGCTCTTGGTCAAAATGTAATGATGAAAAATAAATCATGTACCTTGAAAAAAGGCAACAGGACCCACCACGTACAACCCAAAGGCCCAAATATTACATAATAAAGATTTAAAATAAAATCTTGTCTTTTCTCAGCAGAGAGTGTATTTTACTACAGTGATGCGGACTAAAGAAATGCTTCATTATGTTGCCCTGCCGGTCTTGGATCAGCACATACTGGGGCACTTGTATGCCAGTGAGAACCGCTCGAATCCCAGGAACCCAAAATGTTTACTATTTCCATCTGCATGGGCGCTTTTCTCTGGCCCGAAATGGTTGGAAGACCTGGCTATCGCTTGTGTTTTCATGAACTGCCTTGGGGATGCGGCAATAATGAACTGAATTACAATCCCAAGTAAATGGTGTTAATGCAACGGATGGATAAAAACGCATTCCAAGTGACAGCAAACACTGCCAGCGGCCAGCATCAAATAACAAAGCAGCAGTGGTTAGTTTAGCAAGAAATCACATAGTTGTTTTTTTTTTCTCGATACAAATAGAAAGAAGACAGATTGCTAAGACTCGTGTCTTTGGCAACCACGCAATGGCCTCTCAGTGAGGAACCTTTCGTTTCCACATCTTGGAGATTAATCTTTAGTGCCAGCTCGCAGTATTCTCAAATATTACAGATTCACGCGGCCGGCTGAGTGCCACGTGCCTTGTCTGTGCCATTAAACAAATACTGAGGGAGACGCCGGGACTGTTAATTTATGACACCAACTGGACTGCTGCACCGCGGCTGTGGCGTCGTGCCCCGTATGTCAAACTGGGGGTAGCTGCCCGTTGCACGGAAAGGCGAGCCTCTCTCTGCATCCGCGCAAATCACAAACTGCTCTGCAGCCCGGCAACCCTCATTAGATGCCACTGCGCTCGAATAAAGAGAAAAAAAACTGTACTCTTAGAATTCCAAGGTACAGAGTAGCTTTAAAAGCATTTAGAAAATACGTGGAGGGATTAAAAGGTCACTTGCATTAAAAGAGGATGCGCGCAAGGTGAAAGCTTCTAATGAAACATTATTCCGCATCTTTGTTGGTCCTCGGAACAGCACCAAGGTTAAGAGAGCGCGAGCCGGTCTTCGGCAGATCCATTTCCGCTCTCCAGGCTTCTCATGTTAACCTAGTGATTTAGAGCTCTGCATTAAGAGCAATTCACCTGCCTCCGTCGTCCCTGTGGCCCGTCTCTCTGGGGAGGGCGGTGGAGAATAAAAAGTTCCACATATGGCGAAGTCAAGCTGCTCGGAGCCTGCTGAGTGTCTGCTGTGGGGATAGCAGCTCCTGAAAGCCCCAGCTGGTACTTGGAAGCGAGTCTGTGTTACTACACCTCAGTGCCTGCGTGGTTCCCATCGGAAAGTGTTGGCTTCACAGACGACAGCCATTTTAGATCTCTTCAACCCTTTTCTCCCGGTTCTGTATCCAACTGAACAGTTGGTCCTCTACTGCTGGATAATCAAATTCCTCCATCTGGTCCTATCCCTGTGGAAATGAAAAGGTGTAGCATGCACCCGGTTCCAAATAACATACCAGGAGAGGTGGTGCCATGCTGACAAAAAGCCATCAACAATAGAGAACAGCGGAAAAAACGTTTGAAATTAAAGGAGAACGAGGGGCTTAAATGTGTACAAAATCCTTCCCCAAAGAATCCAAAAAGCAAATAATAGGTTTGATGCCGCTGTACTGCAAAGTATGCGCGACATTTTAGCAAAACAATTAAAAAAATAAAACTAATACTTCAGACATACTCATCCTCTGTAGGCTAATATAGAATCCATTTTCAGTACCACATTCACATCAGCATGCTACAAAATGTAAGCCACATTCGTGTCCCTTGGTCTAATAATATAAATATCATACCAAATGGTACCATATATGCAGTTAACAGATATTATTAAAACATTGAAGAAATCAATGAAATATCGATATAGTTATAGGTTGATCATAAAATGAATTATCACCGGCAATTAGCATGCTAGTTTTCATGTACGTAGTTTGGTTTTTGTTACCTAATTTATTCTTACTGCCATCTCAAATCTTTGGGATTTCTTGCAATATACGCCCTGCTTTCAATTAAATTAATTTGCATTGTGTTTGCAAAAAAAGCTGCCTTATGGTTGTTTCCCCTACCAGTCTCAAAGAAATATTGCTCTGATCATTGGTGATTATCTTAAGGGCCAGTGGGGGGAAAGCAACAGTCAAGGTGTCCTCTTCCAGCAGCTGCCCCTGAACCAGCAAACATATTGGATCATACTTTACTTCAACATCCACAGAATGCTTTCAAAGCCACTGCAACCATAGTTATTACATCTGTGTAAGAAGATCCACCTGGCAAGTTAAGGGTCACAGTAGTCATGTGAGTTATGACTCATCTCCAGCACAACCTGGTCAAAGGGACCTGAGGGTGATAGAGCAATTTCACCCCTAAAGGTATCCTCTAACTCAGTGATACTCAAAGTACAGCCCGGCGGCCGCTTGCAGCACTCTTGACCTTTACATGCGGCTCACTAGGAAACAGCAGCAGCACAAGCTGCTGTTTAGTTGCTTAACACTAATATTCAGAAATTGTTTTCAAATAAACGGGCAATCACTTATTAACCTGCGAATAAATGCTTGCCCGTTTATTTACATTTTATTTCGACTTCCTTACACAATCTCTGACCCACCCAGGCCTCCTACCGCTACCTTGCTGGCATCAAGGCGGCCCTCGGTAACACCACAGACCGTATTTTGTGGCCCCTGGGCAAATGTTTGCGAGTACCCAAGCTCTAGCTCATCAATTAGTGGCTTTACCTAAAGAACTCAGACAATTTATTCAACAGATTTATGTGAAGGGCATGTTAGGTAACAGCACTTGAAAGAACGATACATTTAAGAAATAATGAAGTTAAAGTTCAAAGCCAGGCTTAAAAAAAAAATCTAAGATTAAAAACAAACAACACAAAGCTACCCAGGCCAGTGAGTGGGCAGAAGGGAATTACCATGTTGGGGAACCCACTAGTACTGGATGAAGGTATGTCTCGATTATCATAAAAAGTCATGACAAACCTTCAACCACCAATTTAGGTGGTATGCTTCATGATCGGGTTGACACATCCACTGAACAGTTTTTTAATATAAATAATTTGACTGATGTGACAACCCAACTAGGAAACAAGCACCTAGCATGCAGCCTGCATGTTGGCTATATGGCTGTGATAAAATACCTTAATAGTACATGAAAATGTATACATTACTTTTTATCCCATTAATATTTCTACAAGCTGTGTTCTTCAAAATTATTCCCAATATGAGTTTTGCATGGTGTCTCTCTGTTTCTATCTCTCACACACTCTCTGTCTCAAAGAAAGCTTCACAATTAAGGCCCAGTTATTAGCAAGTCACCTGTTGCCATTACGTCTAGTGAAGCCTTAACCTGATGCATTTAACGGTCTAAATATCAATTACAGCAATGTTTCATGCTTTTATGTAAAGCTTGACACAAACTCCCGTGAAACCTTTTCTGGTGATCCCCCTAATAAAGAGGCCAACAAACGATTCTGCTGAGTTTGTAAATTCAAATTAGAAGTAGTACTGTGTGTAATTTTCATTACGCAGGGGTAATCCTTCAATACTACCAAATTTGATGTTACATGAATTGTGCAAAATTCCACATACCACGAAATTTCTCTTGATTTTTGCAGATAAGACAATGGTTTGACGAGAAAATATCTTGTTGAGATACATTTTTATACTCAAACTAGTCACTTGTGATACCATGAGCAACTTTGCTTTACAAGGTATGCACTTGCTAAGAAAATATAGTAGGCCTAAACGTTTCATGCACCTTCTTTTTGATGTTGTATAAGTTTACATATTTTCCTGAAATATCAAAATATCAGAAAAGGAATTTAGAGAATTACAAGGATGTCCAATTAAATATCATTTTCCATTGTTGGGCAATGTGGCAAAAAGGCTTGTCAGTCAACAAGGGATTCCAAACAAAGTACGCATCATGGGACGAAGCTCCCCATGTCTTCCTTTCATTGCTCAAGCTTGGCAGCAAAACGTCATGAAAATAATTGGCATATGAAGGGAGTGCCTCTACCTCCCTATGCTCAGGAAACTTCGTCTAAACAGCAACAACCCCTCCAAAGATGGACTCAAGGGGATGGACAGTATGCTGTCGCTAACCGAGACATTAAACTGTTTGCAGACCGGCATGTACTGGAATTTCTAACATCATGTTTAAATTAAACACAAGTGGAAGGACATTATTTTGGCTTAAATTCATGTATTCAGGATCACAGAACGTAGAATTCACCAGCTCACAATCAGAAACGATATAATCAGTGTGCTACTATTCAGCCCACATTATCAAAGCATTCTGAAAATATTCAGTAAAATGTAATGGCAAAATTAATGATCGGGTTGAACCTTAACTCATACATTATGTAATAATAAACCTAGAGCTTCTCATTCCCTATTCCTATCGGTAGAAAATCAATTTCAAATTGCCTGGAAATGACTGACTATCCATCTAGGAGGTTTTGTAATTGTAGGCAAAGGCAATGACTTCGAAGGTGCCACACAGACGAGGAGAAAAAAAGCTGATACATCCACTTGCTTTAAAATGAGGAGAGAGGGAAATTAAGTGGAAAGTAGTAATGAGGCATGCATGCAAAGGCATTACAGTTATAATTGTACAATGCATTGTACATGAAAAATATTGGTAAAAGTATTTTTGGAAAACTCTTGTTAACAAATATAATAACACAAACAAACTAATGCTACGTTTTGCCCGACTGGGTCAAATTCAGGAGTGCCCGTCAAGAGCAAAGTAAAATAAATATGCTTTCCATGCTGAAAATGTAAACCTGCATTAAACTCACCTTTCCAATCTATCCCCTCTGTTAAATTTACAACATTTTAAGAGTAATTGCCAGTGGCTTAAATTAACTCAAGCATCCCAACATGTCTTTATTGTTTTTTTATTCTAGAACTACGATGGCTAAACTTGGTTTGTGTTAGATCAGAAACTTGGGGCCCCCTTTTGAGGTACTCTAAATGATATGCATATTTCACCTAAATATAATTTCTTAGCATTCTGAAAAAGTTAACGAAATAACTCTTTAGTGTTGTGCATTCTTTTATTCAGAAAAGAGAGTTGTGATTATACCAATCTATTGGCAGTCTTGACAGTGCTGAATGCCATGAAATGAAAATGATTCAGAAAAGGGGGTGGTGATGGACAGAGCATCTGAATTAAGCAGAACACTCCTACCCAGTCAAAAGATCAGGGCTTGATCCATCACCGTTTTTTAGCTCACTGCACCATCCCAGTTCAGAACCTGGCTACATGCAAATTAGTCTGTCCCTGGCCCAGTGCATCATGGGAACAGGGCAGACCAAACTACCAAGCCAATTCTTTACTGGAAAGGAAACAAGCTTCCGGGGACCGGTTTCTGGCATTACAGCCATCTTCGGCCCGGCTTGCTTGAATCCTGATGGTGCAGTGAGCAAGGGACTCATGTCTGAGCATACCCTTCCACTCCTATAGTGGCCAAAACGATTCAGAAAAGGGGGTGGTGATGGACAGAGCATCTGAATTAAGCAGAACACTCCTACCCAGTCAAAAGATCAGGGCTTGATCCATCACCGTTTTTTAGCTCACTGCACCATCCCAGTTCAGAACCTGGCTACATGCAAATTAGTCTGTCCCTGGCCCAGTGCATCATGGGAACAGGGCAGACCAAACTACCAAGCCAATTCTTTACTGGAAAGGAAACAAGCTTCCGGGGACCGGTTTCTGGCATTACAGCCATCTTCGGCCCGGCTTGCTTGAATCCTGATGGTGCAGTGAGCAAGGGACTCATGTCTGAGCATACCCTTCCACTCCTATAGTGGCCAAAACGATTCAGAAAAGGGGGTGGTGATGGACAGAGCATCTGAATTAAGCAGAACACTCCTACCCAGTCAAAAGATCAGGGCTTGATCCATCACCGTTTTTTAGCTCACTGCACCATCCCAGTTCAGAACCTGGCTACATGCAAATTAGTCTGTCCCTGGCCCAGTGCATCATGGGAACAGGGCAGACCAAACTACCAAGCCAATTCTTTACTGGAAAGGAAACAAGCTTCCGGGGACCGGTTTCTGTCATTACAGCCATCTTCGGCCCGGCTTGCTTGAATCCTGATGGTGCAGTGAGCAAGGGACTCATGTCTGAGCATACCCTTCCACTCCTATAGTGGCCAAAACGATTCAGAAAAGGGGGTGGTGATGGACAGAGCATCTGAATTAAGCAGAACACTCCTACCCAGTCAAAAGATCAGGGCTTGATCCATCACCGTTTTTTAGCTCACTGCACCATCCCAGTTCAGAACCTGGCTACATGCAAATTAGTCTGTCCCTGGCCCAGTGCATCATGGGAACAGGGCAGACCAAACTACCAAGCCAATTCTTTACTGGAAAGGAAACAAGCTTCCGGGGACCGGTTTCTGGCATTACAGCCATCTTCGGCCCGGCTTGCTTGAATCCTGATGGTGCAGTGAGCAAGGGACTCATGTCTGAGCATACCCTTCCACTCCTATAGTGGCCAAAACGATTCAGAAAAGGGGGTGGTGATGGACAGAGCATCTGAATTAAGCAGAACACTCCTACCCAGTCAAAAGATCAGGGCTTGATCCATCACCGTTTTTTAGCTCACTGCACCATCCCAGTTCAGAACCTGGCTACATGCAAATTGGTCTGTCCCTGGCCCAGTGCATCATGGGAACAGGGCAGACCAAACTACCAAGCCAATTCTTTACTGGAAAGGAAACAAGCTTCCGGGGACCGGTTTCTGGCATCACAGCCATCTTCGGCCCGGCTTGCTTGAATCCTGATGGTGCAGTGAGCAAGGGACTCATGTCTGAGCATACCCTTCCACTCCTATAGTGGCCAAAACGATTCAGAAAAGGGGGTGGTGATGGACAGAGCATCTGAATTAAGCAGAACACTCCTACCCAGTCAAAAGATCAGGGCTTGATCCATTACCGTTTTTTAGCTCACTGCACCATCCCAGTTCAGAACCTGGCTACATGCAAATTAGTCTGTCCCTGGCCCAGTGCATCATGGAAACAGGGCAGACCAAACTACCAAGCCAATTCTTTACTGGAAAGGAAACAAGCTTCCGGGGACCGGTTTCTGGCATTACAGCCATCTTCGGCCCAGCTTGCTTGAATCCTGATGGTGCAGTGAGCAAGGGACTCATGTCTGAGCATACCCTTCCACTCCTATAGTGGCCAAAACGATTCAGAAAAGGGGGTGGTGATGGACAGAGCATCTGAATTAAGCAGAACACTCCTACCCAGTCAAAAGATCAGGGCTTGATCCATCACCGTTTTTTAGCTCACTGCACCATCCCAGTTCAGAACCTGGCTACATGCAAATTAGTCTGTCCCTGGCCCAGTGCATCATGGGAACAGGGCAGACCAAACTACCAAGCCAATTCTTTACTGGAAAGGAAACAAGCTTCCGGGGACCGGTTTCTGGCATTACAGCCATCTTCGGCCCGGCTTGCTTGAATCCTGATGGTGCAGTGAGCAAGGCACTCATGTCTGAGCATACCCTTCCACTCCTATAGTGGCCAAAACGATTCAGAAAAGGGGGTGGTGATGGACAGAGCATCTGAATTAAGCAGAACACTCCTACCCAGTCAAAAGATCAGGGCTTGATCCATCACCGTTTTTTAGCTCACTGCACCATCCCAGTTCAGAACCTGGCTACATGCAAATTAGTCTGTCCCTGGCCCAGTGCATCATGGGAACAGGGCAGACCAAACTACCAAGCCAATTCTTTACTGGAAAGGAAACAAGCTTCCGGGGACCGGTTTCTGGCATTACAGCCATCTTCGGCCCAGCTTGCTTGAATCCTGATGGTGCAGTGAGCAAGGGACTCATGTCTGAGCATACCCTTCCACTCCTATAGTGGCCAAAACGATTCAGAAAAGGGGGTGGTGATGGACAGAGCATCTGAATTAAGCAGAACACTCCTACCCAGTCAAAAGATCAGGGCTTGATCCATCACCGTTTTTTAGCTCACTGCACCATCCCAGTTCAGAACCTGGCTACATGCAAATTGGTCTGTCCCTGGCCCAGTGCATCATGGGAACAGGGCAGACCAAACTACCAAGCCAATTCTTTACTGGAAAGGAAACAAGCTTCCGGGGACCGGTTTCTGGCATTACAGCCATCTTCGGCCCGGCTTGCTTGAATCCTGATGGTGCAGTGAGCAAGGGACTCATGTCTGAGCATACCCTTCCACTCCTATAGTGGCCAAAACGATTCAGAAAAGGGGGTGGTGATGGACAGAGCATCTGAATTAAGCAGAACACTCCTACCCAGTCAAAAGATCAGGGCTTGATCCATTACCGTTTTTTAGCTCACTGCACCATCCCAGTTCAGAACCTGGCTACATGCAAATTAGTCTGTCCCTGGCCCAGTGCATCATGGAAACAGGGCAGACCAAACTACCAAGCCAATTCTTTACTGGAAAGGAAACAAGCTTCCGGGGACCGGTTTCTGGCATTACAGCCATCTTCGGCCCAGCTTGCTTGAATCCTGATGGTGCAGTGAGCAAGGGACTCATGTCTGAGCATACCCTTCCACTCCTATAGTGGCCAAAACGATTCAGAAAAGGGGGTGGTGATGGACAGAGCATCTGAATTAAGCAGAACACTCCTACCCAGTCAAAAGATCAGGGCTTGATCCATCACCGTTTTTTAGCTCACTGCACCATCCCAGTTCAGAACCTGGCTACATGCAAATTAGTCTGTCCCTGGCCCAGTGCATCATGGAAACAGGGCAGACCAAACTACCAAGCCAATTCTTTACTGGAAAGGAAACAAGCTTCCGGGGACCGGTTTCTGGCATTACAGCCATCTTCGGCCCGGCTTGCTTGAATCCTGATGGTGCAGTGAGCAAGGGACTCATGTCTGAGCATACCCTTCCACTCCTATAGTGGCCAAAACGATTCAGAAAAGGGGGTGGTGATGGACAGAGCATCTGAATTAAGCAGAACACTCCTACCCAGTCAAAAGATCAGGGCTTGATCCATCACCGTTTTTTAGCTCACTGCACCATCCCAGTTCAGAACCTGGCTACATGCAAATTAGTCTGTCCCTGGCCCAGTGCATCATGGGAACAGGGCAGACCAAACTACCAAGCCAATTCTTTACTGGAAAGGAAACAAGCTTCCGGGGACCGGTTTCTGGCATTACAGCCATCTTCGGCCCGGCTTGCTTGAATCCTGATGGTGCAGTGAGCAAGGCACTCATGTCTGAGCATACCCTTCCACTCCTATAGTGGCCAAAACGATTCAGAAAAGGGGGTGGTGATGGACAGAGCATCTGAATTAAGCAGAACACTCCTACCCAGTCAAAAGATCAGGGCTTGATCCATCACCGTTTTTTAGCTCACTGCACCATCCCAGTTCAGAACCTGGCTACATGCAAATTAGTCTGTCCCTGGCCCAGTGCATCATGGGAACAGGGCAGACCAAACTACCAAGCCAATTCTTTACTGGAAAGGAAACAAGCTTCCGGGGACCGGTTTCTGGCATTACAGCCATCTTCGGCCCAGCTTGCTTGAATCCTGATGGTGCAGTGAGCAAGGGACTCATGTCTGAGCATACCCTTCCACTCCTATAGTGGCCAAAACGATTCAGAAAAGGGGGTGGTGATGGACAGAGCATCTGAATTAAGCAGAACACTCCTACCCAGTCAAAAGATCAGGGCTTGATCCATCACCGTTTTTTAGCTCACTGCACCATCCCAGTTCAGAACCTGGCTACATGCAAATTGGTCTGTCCCTGGCCCAGTGCATCATGGGAACAGGGCAGACCAAACTACCAAGCCAATTCTTTACTGGAAAGGAAACAAGCTTCCGGGGACCGGTTTCTGGCATTACAGCCATCTTCGGCCCGGCTTGCTTGAATCCTGATGGTGCAGTGAGCAAGGGACTCATGTCTGAGCATACCCTTCCACTCCTATAGTGGCCAAAACGATTCAGAAAAGAGGGTGGTGATGGACAGAGCATCTGAATTAAGCAGAACACTCCTACCCAGTCAAAAGATCAGGGCTTGATCCATCACCGTTTTTTAGCTCACTGCACCATCCCAGTTCAGAACCTGGCTACATGCAAATTAGTCTGTCCCTGGCCCAGTGCATCATGGGAACAGGGCAGACCAAACTACCAAGCCAATTCTTTACTGGAAAGGAAACAAGCTTCCGGGGACCGGTTTCTGGCATTACAGCCATCTTCGGCCCGGCTTGCTTGAATCCTGATGGTGCAGTGAGCAAGGGACTCATGTCTGAGCATACCCTTCCACTCCTATAGTGGCCAAAACGATTCAGAAAAGGGGGTGGTGATGGACAGAGCATCTGAATTAAGCAGAACACTCCTACCCAGTCAAAAGATCAGGGCTTGATCCATCACCGTTTTTTAGCTCACTGCACCATCCCAGTTCAGAACCTGGCTACATGCAAATTAGTCTGTCCCTGGCCCAGTGCATCATGGGAACAGGGCAGACCAAACTACCAAGCCAATTCTTTACTGGAAAGGAAACAAGCTTCCGGGGACCGGTATCTGGCATTACAGCCATCTTCGGCCCGGCTTGCTTGAATCCTGATGGTGCAGTGAGCAAGGGACTCATGTCTGAGCATACCCTTCCACTCCTATAGTGGCCAAAACGATTCAGAAAAGGGGGTGGTGATGGACAGAGCATCTGAATTAAGCAGAACACTCCTACCCAGTCAAAAGATCAGGGCTTGATCCATCACCGTTTTTTAGCTCACTGCACCATCCCAGTTCAGAACCTGGCTACATGCAAATTAGTCTGTCCCTGGCCCAGTGCATCATGGGAACAGGACAGACCAAACTACCAAGCCAATTCTTTACTGGAAAGGAAACAAGCTTCCGGGGACCGGTTTCTGGCATTACAGCCATCTTCGGCCCGGCTTGCTTGAATCCTGATGGTGCAGTGAGCAAGGGACTCATGTCTGAGCATACCCTTCCACTCCTATAGTGGCCAAAACGATTCAGAAAAGGGGGTGGTGATGGACAGAGCATCTGAATTAAGCAGAACACTCCTACCCAGTCAAAAGATCAGGGCTTGATCCATCACCGTTTTTTAGCTCACTGCACCATCCCAGTTCAGAACCTGGCTACGTGCAAATTAGTCTGTCCCTGGCCCAGTGCATCATGGGAACAGGGCAGACCAAACTACCAAGCCAATTCTTTACTGGAAAGGAAACAAGCTTCCGGGGACCGGTTTCTGGCATTACAGCCATCTTCGGCCCGGCTTGCTTGAATCCTGATGGTGCAGTGAGCAAGGGACTCATGTCTGAGCATACCCTTCCACTCCTATAGTGGCCAAAACGATTCAGAAAAGGGGGTGGTGATGGACAGAGCATCTGAATTAAGCAGAACACTCCTACCCAGTCAAAAGATCAGGGCTTGATCCATCACCGTTTTTTAGCTCACTGCACCATCCCAGTTCAGAACCTGGCTACATGCAAATTAGTCTGTCCCTGGCCCAGTGCATCATGGGAACAGGGCAGACCAAACTACCAAGCCAATTCTTTACTGGAAAGGAAACAATCTTCCGGGGACCGGTTTCTGGCATTACAGCCATCTTCGGCCCGGCTTGCTTGAATCCTGATGGTGCAGTGAGCAAGGGACTCATGTCTGAGCATACCCTTCCACTCCTATAGTGGCCAAAACGATTCAGAAAAGGGGGTGGTGATGGACAGAGCATCTGAATTAAGCAGAACACTCCTAACCAGTCAAAAGATCAGGGCTTGATCCATCACCGTTTTTTAGCTCACTGCACCATCCCAGTTCAGAACCTGGCTACATGCAAATTAGTCTGTCCCTGGCCCAGTGCATCATGGGAACAGGGCAGACCAAACTACCAAGCCAATTCTTTACTGGAAAGGAAACAAGCTTCCGGGGACCGGTTTCTGGCATTACAGCCATCTTCGGCCCGGCTTGCTTGAATCCTGATGGTGCAGTGAGCAAGGGACTCATGTCTGAGCATACCCTTCCACTCCTATAGTGGCCAAAACGATTCAGAAAAGGGGGTGGTGATGGACAGAGCATCTGAATTAAGCAGAACACTCCTACCCAGTCAAAAGATCAGGGCTTGATCCATCACCGTTTTTTAGCTCACTGCACCATCCCAGTTCAGAACCTGGCTACAAGCAAATTAGTCCACCCCTTGTTGTAAATATGAAATGAAAATGGCCTGATGTCTCAGAAGAGGGAGATATTGGCAAGGAAAAAAGGGTTTCAGTATTTACTTATCTACTTATTAAGTTAGCAGTTTTATCAAGTGCTGCTAGGAGTTGTATGATAACTTTGAAGCACTTGATCTATGAAAAAGCAATACAAATATAGGTAGTACAATAAGCATAATAATCAAGCTATTATTGTCAAGCTGGGTGCTACGTGTTTCACATTCAACCCTTAAACCCTGGGTCAAGTCATAGGCAAACACTTTCCTTAAACATTTTAGAAGTTTTCTTAGTCAAAGATAGCTATGATTATTTCCAGTAGGTTGTATGGCTAATGCAAGATGCACTGAAGTAACTTAAACTAAATATTCAATGTTAATTGTACACATTTTAATCAAGTCTATTTCATGTATTTGTGTGTGACCATTATTAGTTTGAGTGAGGCCCAACACAAACGTAGATAATAGAGGTCATACAAGTCTCAAACTTTGGTTCAATGGAGTGCAGATAATTGTGTTAACAATAACAAAAAGGAAAATGTGCTCACAAATGAATGGGATTGAAACTTTTACTGACTTATTCTTAAAGCTATGTCCTGCATTTCACATAGCTGTTGATGGCATCTACAAGGGTAGCCAATGACCATTGTTTTTCTGAAACTTTGAGCCAAAAAAAAAATGTGTTTGCCTATTTAAGAACCAATTTAATCTAACAGAGAAATAAAGGTTGACGCACAATTAGACTAAATGACGGTATTGTAGTGGGTTGACAAACATTTCCAGTAGACGTCTTGTCAAAATCCAAGACTTTCTTTAAAATATACCTTTACATTTTTTAGAATATTCACAACAGCCCTCTTGGTTGCTTAACAAACACATAAGTAAACAGTGTTTTCTTGATTTTTCCATATTTTAAGGCGCAATTAGCATCATCTGAAGCCTGGTGCTAATGGGTCAACCTTTCCTTTGCTGCAGTTAGGTATTCACATTTGAAATGTTGTAATCCCACATTACTTAAAAAAAAATATAGAAAATCGGACATGTGAGGTAAAACGCTTGCTACACATTTAACACATGACTGGCAAGGATTCAAGACTTTGAAAACAAGGGCATAGGAATTATGGTAGCTGCATGTACTTTGTAAACTTTAAATGAATACTTTAATTGATCTCTTACCAGGATATTGAATCTTTAACCCACTCAGTCCTCATGACCTTCATTACAAATAGTTTGCCTCGGACTGTTCCCTGACTATCTCTGTAACATGTATTGCTATTTCTAATAAAGCCCAGCCACTTTATCCATCATTTAGTTCAACATTTTTTACAATTTCGACTTTACATCGGATGGATATTAATTTGCTGCTGGTAAATATGTCTACTTGATTCTTTATTTCCATAATTTTGCAACCTAAACGTAATTAGTTAGAAAATTTAAGGTGCGCATGGGAGCCCTTCTTTGCAGTGTGTGTTTCAAATTCCAAACAATATGCATTTCATGTTCACATTATAAGTCAGCACTTTCTTGGCTGTTGTCATTCACTTGGACAATCCAAGTAAATCACAACACAAACAACTCCGCAGACTCACCTTACGCTTAAATGCTTAAGTACAGGATGTGTAATCTTGAATTAAAAAAATCAATATTCACCATTTACCTGGGTTTGAAGTTGATGTCAAAGACGTTTGCCAAGCACATCATACATGATCCAGGTATAAGCTACTCAAAAGAAGAAATATCCCAAAAAGGCAATTTCTGATACATACTACATTTCCTAGACTCCTTTAACAACAATGAACTGAAATATGTTAGAAGTAAATTGAGTTTCTAGACAATGGGCAATAGTTAAATTAATTATACTGCTCATTATAGCTACATTTATAAAAACAAAGCCACGGGTGAGGGGCCCAAACTACGGAAGGAAACATTTTATGTTCAATCAAGCGAACCAAAACAAACTGTATCTTTGTCACAGGGATGATATTTTCAAGAGCGCCATTGAGGATTTAGCCTGAAGTGAAATGCCAGACCAGGCTTCTTTTTCTCCACTTCGTACTCTGAGAACAAAATTGCACGTGGGTTCATTGTGCAGCTTCGTAAAAAGCAAAAACAAATACATGACATGGAGTGAAAACTCCCTCATTTGTCAAACAATGCTGGCATAAGATGGCTTCACTAATCTGACCCCACAGGCAGACGAACATCGCGGATTCATCCACGCAAGGCTTGAACAGACAGCGAGAGATTGATTCCCCCCGCCAGCTTGAGTAAACATTGCGGCCCGTTCCTCTGGACCAGCGCACTACGTGTGCAGCCCTCTTCATCTGAATAATACACCAGTAAGGGATGATGTGAGTCCGTGCTGAATAACACAGCTCGCCTAGGGCGCCCCAGACTGCGGCACCTTTGACACCATAATCAGAATTATTCCGGTGTTTCCCCTTCTCTCCACGCAGTCAACGTGTTGGCTGAGAAGGTAACCCTTTACCCAGTCCTCGTCCTGAGGAGAACCTAGAACAAACGAGGTTCGAAACGCGTTGACCCAAAGCCTGTGTTAAGAACGGAGGGTGCAGCTAGGGATAAATTCATACCACTCCTGTGGGCCCTACCTGCAATTTCTTATAAATTACTATTCACAGGTGTTGTGTGACAGGCAGGCCATTCCACCTTAGTGTCCGCCCTGTTCACATGTTTTGTTACCAAAGGACTGGTTTATTTCTGTAATGAATTGTAAAAAAAGTGTTCATTCTGCAAACGTATGCCTTTGAATTCATATTGTATATTGTTGTTGGTGTCATCACAATAATTGTATTATATTGTCATTCATCATTTTTTTCAAGTGTATGTTGCCTTCAATGGGATGTACATATATTTGTTGTATATATTTGTATATATTCTTCTAAGTTTTTGCACTAACTGTTGTGACGGAGTGTCTATTTGATGCCATTTTTTATGGAGTAATATAAAAGTTTTTTTGAAAAATACTTAAGTTGTTGGGAATATCTTAACCCTTGGCTGCACAAAACTCATTGGTTGTGTGGTTATACACTTTGTTTTCAATTATCCTGATCAGCCATTTTGTTCTGTTTCTCAAGTATTGAGGTCCAGGTTGGTCAGTTGTAGGACCCTACACCTTTATTTGTGTACGGCATAAGATGGAGGCAGGCGTATTACTTTCTCTTGCTCTATGAACATCCTAGTGGTAATTTTGTGTTTCCAAAAATAACTTTCTGACCAACTTCGATTGGGGGCAAATCACAGATTCCTCCTTCAAAGCTGTCAAGAGTCCACAAATAAGTAAAGCTGGTATCCCAATCAAACGAAATATATTGACCATCTTTTAGATTATGGACCCTTGAAAATATAAAAGCACTAATGTTCTTTTCTGTATGTTGATGCCCACTCTGGGTTGCAGTTATGTAAGTCTTTAGTCACAATAGGAATTTCGAACAATTAAGGGTCTCAGTCTTAATGAGGAACTCAAACTACAGCTCCAAGCAGAAAGGCCAAATCCTAGTGCATCTACCAAGCACAAAGGCCAAAACCCAGTGCATCTACCAAGCAAAAAGGCCAAAACCCAGTGCATCTTCCAAGCAAAAAGGCCAAAAGTCAGTGCATCTACCAAGCAAAAAGGCCAAAACGCTGTGCATCTACATATTTACTGTTATCATTAGAACTTAACACTGCCACAGCTTTTTGTTAAATCTTATTTTAAAATGAATGATGTATACGCTTCAGTTAACGCCAGTTCACTTAGTGGGGGTATGAGAATAAGTGAAATATATGATTTGTGATTTAAATTACATTTGTGTCTATATACTAATTTTGTTTAAACCGGTTTGTTCAAAAAGTTTGGTTGGGCTAAGCCATATTTAAAAAATTCTAAATGAACAAAAAAAGAACTCAGTCCAAGTATTCAATTTAATGCGTTAGCTCAGTATATTAAGTATGACCGATAATTGATGGTCGACTGGCGGCACATATCCTTTGTTTATTTGTAGTTTAGAGTTTAAGCATGCAATTTAAAGTTGTGTGAAATTTTAGATGTGCTTATAGAGGAGGAAGTGTGATACTTTTTATGTGGTCCTCAGAGAATTCTCTAACAAGGACTGTATGGTATCATATATCGCTCAAGAAGTTGTATTCCAATGCCACCATACCCAACCCTTTCTTTAAAGAGTATAGTGTTTGCAGACCAAGAAGTTAAAAATGTATTTTGTGATTTCAAGACATAAAAGCTGTCCTATAATTTGATGTGGGTTTCTTGTTGGCGGAACCCAGTGCATTATTTTCTCTGTCATGGCGCCAGTTCTGGAGCGTTCATCGCTCGACGCACACAACACAATCCAAACGAGGGCCCATTATTACATTTAAGGCTCCCACTCAACAGCAGTTAAGCTTCCTTGAATAGAATCCCCGTTGCACAAAAGTATGCCAGTCTTTGACTGCCAAAATCAATTAGTCACATTCATTATGCCTCTATTTATTAATGTTGCTTTCTACATGCTGCAGTGCAAGCAAGAACAAATAAAATGGGACCTAATAAAAAATACGGGAAGAGTACTATGGGGTCACACATAGCAATAGCCGCCTCTTGTTTGGAGCCAGTCACTAACAAAGGGCTATGAGAGGTCCTATTGAAGAGGCAGAATCATGCTCTTTCTCAAGATGTTAAATTTGAATAAGAAAGAACTGTGACAGTAAAAAAGCAGGGCTCTATAAGAAAAGGCCATTTGAGCCAAAATGGTGATTCGTTACAGGTTATTGGCTTCAATAGTTCTATTTGTCAGACACAATCAAACTTCTGTCTCCTGTAATCTGAGTACAGAATGTAATTTGAATAGATGCCATTTTAATGCGTGTTGCAGGGTTATAATAAAACAGA
This sequence comes from Lissotriton helveticus, assembly GCF_964261635.1. Taxonomy (NCBI): domain Eukaryota; kingdom Metazoa; phylum Chordata; class Amphibia; order Caudata; family Salamandridae; genus Lissotriton; species Lissotriton helveticus. The sequence continues at coordinate 769,102,035 of NC_136063.1, read as the reverse complement.
GTACCATAAGGCAGTTTACGGATACCGGCTTCATACTTAATTTAATGTTGCTAGGAATGACTGTCTGATATTGTGAAGGAAACAACTTGCAAATAGTCGCATCCACAGCTGAAATTAATGAAAAACAATTGTGGAATTCCTAGGAGGGCTAGACTTCATCATCATTCTGTTTTCAGATACCGCCCACTCAAAATGGCTGTTCGCCAGAGCCCAGCTTGCCCTGCCACAGCCACCATGCAAAGGTTTGCTTAACGCTGATGTGAGCAGTGCAGTATATGATTTCACAGACCGCATATGTTCTGCAAAGTTCTGTAAATCTGTGAGGTTTGGAGGTCAGGCCTCGGACCTGGGAAACTGGGTTCGAGTCTCGGCAATGACGCTGAACATCCTGTGATTCTGGGCAAATCACTTAATCTCCCCGTGCCTAACAAAAATGAATGTGTGTCCTCATGTAACGTAACTGGTGCTATGTAAAGCGCTCTGATACCCGATTAGGGTCAAGTTCGCGCTATATTAAAAAATTTAAAAAAAAACTGCAAAGTTTTTCATTGCACTATATTGTCCTTCAGCACCTACCTCCAAGATAAGATTCAATCAGATAATGGTCCTGCCAATCACAAAATATAACGAGTTCTCAACTTCTGCCTCCCTGCATGCAAACGTCATTTTATGAGTGTTGCAGGGTGTGATGAAGGGACTTGCTCTATGTGCCTAGCTGAAATCTGATATATGCTGTAGCACGGTGCTGCCCTGATTCTCACTTCATATGTATCTGCATGATTGCCTGAAGAGGAGACTAGTGTCACTAGTTACTTTGCGGGTGCACTACATGATTTTGATATAAATTGCTTCAGGCAGAATCCTCAAGTCTCCTGCAGATGGGATTTCCCAAGTAAGCCACCTTTTCAACAAGGGTGACTAATGTTCCCAAGTCCATGCCTGAGATGCATCTTGTAATGTGGGGTACAGACATTTCTACCTGCTCCTGTATGTGTAGAGGCTGACAGCTGGCCTTCTCTGGTCCATGTAGTCTCTTGTGACTGGTTTCTCCCCCAGGAAGGCGGGTTGCCGTACTAACATTATAGGCAATTAGGTAGACATCTACTGTGGCCTCCTACTTTACTTAACACTGCTCACCCCTTACCCCACTTCCCTACACAGGTCAGTATAGCCAAGTTCTTTAGTGTCTGATTTAGGTTCATAAAACCTTCATTCACACTAGGTTAAGCCATTTTGGACAGGTCAACTTGTGGACTGCAAGAAGCAGCAACAAAATGGGGGCAAGGACACTACAGTGCTCTCCCCTGAACAAGAGGGACAGGCTCTTGCCCAAACCTGATGTCTCAATGTTAGATCTGACAAGAAGAGCTAAAGAACTGAAGCCCAGGGACAGCTGTGATTAGATGAAAGATGTCTTAGTGAAAAACACAGTCCCGAGTTGTTGTATGTTATGCCTCGCATCACCAAAGAATCAGACAAACTGCAAACATTATGGAATGTTTGCAAAAATGTGAGATTGTGTTATTTGATGGAAGATGCAATTAGACTTTGGTTGAACCCACCCAAAAAATCACTGATGAACCAGTTTTGAGTAGCAGTGATCTGACACCAGCTACCACTGTTTTGGAATATAAGTGGCACCAAGTTCCAGGTATCCAAGTTCATCTTTGACCGGTCTGTGCATTAGTCTGGAGAAAAAAATTAGAGCAGAGTTTGATCTCCATTTCTATAGAGATGAGACCAAATGCTATGAGTGAGTATAATAGCCATATGTCATGGTGGCCTGAAAGAGAAGGAGGTGGGTTGCCTGCAAGCAGACAGCAAACATTATTCAGCTGAAGAATCAAAAGGCCAGTAGCTCTGAATACTGCTCTGGGGACTTCAACTTTGAAGACGGGTTTTCTTGAAACCGGAACCTTGTTACTATTGCCGAGACTGTTCTAAATATCACCACTGCTGAAAGCCCAGAAGGGAGGGGTGTCATACATTATCCTTGCACCCACCTTATAGAAGTAACTTACATGATACCTGTTCAGTCATTATAAGCCATGGGCTACTCCATTGTCTCCAATAGAGCTCTTAACATTTCAATGTTCTAATAAAGGTTTCATTTAGGTTTTAGGTTTAGGGTACCAGAGACTTTCAACTTCCCATAAGGAGACAGTTAAACACAGATTGTCACAGGGTATATTGTATGTTATCTTAGGAACAATGAACTGGAATGCAAAAGATGAACTACTAAAAGAGCTATTCCTTCTTGTAGATATCAACAACCCTGCAGTGCCTCTGCAGGTTAAGCCCAGCTGTAAGAATAGGTTCCAGTGAAGATATCAACTGTCTATATTACTATCGTGCTGTAGTCCCATTCCACTGCCGAATAGCAGAACTATCCTTTGCATATTTGTTGGTGGGTTCAGAGAAGGGTGGATATTTGCATTGCTCTAGTGGGAACTGATTAGAAAGTTAGTGCAACACTGACACCTCCTAAAACAAACACAGCTACTCCACCAAAAATAACCTGATTTTCCCCATGGTCCTGGTGGTGGATTGCTTGTAGACGTTGGCGCCCAGTGTCTGTAAAAATAGCTCTGGCTGACAATGTGCAGTCTTCAATCAGCAGAAGACTGAGGTAATGGCTTGATGTATTGCCCTCCAGTATTGCCTGAGTTGTTCTTCAAATCTGGTGTCTGGTCGCAGGCATTTTAATATCAAGATGTGAGCAATTATTCCATCCTCGGTACATATGCAACACTCTACAAGAAACGAGAATTTCCTACGTAGGAAAATACACATATAAAACTGTGATAAAGATCCTGTAAAGTAATGAAAGGATCCAAGTCCAATACAATGTTTTCAAAGAACCACAATAGCCAATGCCTTGACAAGAGAAACAGAAATGACAATCATACTGTAGGAACAGTGGAGACAAATGAAGGAAGACAACAGATGATTGTGCTTTCACGTGTGCAGTAGTAAAAAAATGATAAAGAATGACATTACAAGGCCAGATAGGACAATCCTCTAAACAGTGGAGCAAGTAGACATCTATATAGGTGTGATATATTTAAAAAAAACTGCATCTGTGGCATTGTTGGTAGACCTTTATGCCACAAAATTCATATTGGACAGAGGTAAAAAATTTACCATTGTGTGTGCATCTTAATTTGAAAACACTTTGATAAAATTGAGCCTGTAATCATTCAATGTCAAAGAATTTGAGTTGGGCACGAAATCTCAAGTGACAAGAGTGGTAACATTCATTTAAACTCTACAGTACAAATACATGTCCTGCTCGGCGAGTACACATTCTAAAAAGAGAAGTTTCTGCATTGAGTCACCAAAGCAAGGTTACATTGCAACTAAAAGACAATGGCTTTTCGCATGGCCACCATTCATAGAGTAACAAGCATTGGCAAAGCCAAAAGGTCTAGCTTTTTTTTTTGTAGAGGCGTTTGGTAATAGTTGGGTGACTGTATGTTCTGCCGCCAACCGTCCTAAAAGAAATTCATTTACTGAAGCAATATCAGTAATTTCAGAGAAGAGTGTCCCAAAAAGGAGTCAGAAGATGTAGTATGTGCTGAAAGTATGAAAAGTCGTACACACCAAAATATTGCATGGTGGATATTTTAACAAAGGACCAATAGTCCCATTGCCTCTTTAAAAAAAACTACGTGTGCTCGCGTCTTTATTTTGTAAATAAAAGAAAGCTTTGTAGCCAACACCATTTTTGTAATAATAAAAGATTCTTTCCACAGAAGTAAATAAAAAAAATCAGACTTTCAGCATAAACCTAGGCTGGTAAAGCCTATACTTAACAAGTATAGAAGTGATCTGGCTTATTAATCGTTGGCACTAAAATAATTTGGTTTCAGTTTGCTGTAAAAAAAAATATAAAAAGAACATGTTTCACACGGGGCTATAAAAACATATGTGTAACCCAAAATGCAGTTGCGTCTCCAAGATCCTCTTATTCTTAGCATCCATGGCTGGTCTGCCAACGAAAATAACCCCTGGCGAAATGTAGGAGATCATGCCTAAAATGGAGCAATCGGCCATTCATGGCTATGTCAGATTGGCCTACAGGGCAATCTATCAATGTCTGGCTGGTCTGGCAGGCTAGTATGTAGGCCGCCTTTCTCTGGTTATTTGTGGGCCTGTTTTATGGTTTGGTGGAATGGTTTTCCAACCCATTTTCTGTTTATTACCATAAACATTGCCTGCAGCAAGCACACATCCATGCAGGGTGTCATTGCTTGCAAAATACCTACAGAGGGTGTTTTTACAAGTTAAAAACTGCCATGATTCGGAAATGTGGGCCACTTTTCTAGCTATTTGAATCGCAAGTGGAGGCCGCATTTATGTTGTGTCCAATCTTATATTCTGTTCCAGTCAACCACCCTCAAGGCAGCCCGGCCAGATCTAAAATCAGTCCCCTAGCCTACAGGATGATGCCAGACTAGCAGAATGGCCAGTTCTGCATTACTGGTATCCTACTGCTGTTCTTTCTATATTTAAGAAACATACACTTCCGTCCCTTAGAAATTCAATATCTGCAGCTACATGAGCTGGTTAGTTAGTGTAACTAAAATGTGTGCAGGTTTTATTATAAAAATCAAGGTGTTTGGACCATTCCCTCAGCAATTCAAGAACTACAATAATAATGTGAATCAAATGCTTTCCCAAAATTATAGGCCTATCTGTAAGTCCTGGAGTGCAACACTTTGTAATTGATTGATAGCAGGGCATTATAGGCAACCGAGTAAAGGGTCTTTCTAGTGAATGATGTATTGAAACCATAATAATGACTTCCTATAAGTGCTGCAGATAGACAAATACATACATGGAAAACATGGCCTATTTTTGGTATGTCATTTCCTCATGGTGAACTGGCTGGTGGTCTACTACTATGAACAACAAACTTATCCATTCGAAAAGTGAGTAGTTTTGGTACCCATTCGAAAAGTGAGTCATTTTGGTACTGACGGAATCAAACTAGATTCTTAGGAGGTTCTATGCTTTGCTCTCATTATCTGTATCTTTCAGCAATCAAAAGAAAACGAGGTAAACCATACTTTCTGCAACATTAATACTTCTGTATCGTTAATGCGCATTATCATTTCAAGAAAGGTAAAAAAAAGATACAGCATTCACTTTCACTCACAGTAGCGAAAGTTCATTTTTGCTCCAATTTTAGAATTGCAAACAAAGCTCCAGAGACTATAAACATTTTTCACAGCTTTGACCCCCATGCAATTTTAAATCCCCCAACCTTCCAATTCACTGTTGGTGAGCAGCCCCATTACATCTTAATGACCATCATTAATTCCTGAAGAGTGTTAATTTCACATTTTTAATCACCCCTTAACTATTCAATTAAATTTCAATAAAATGTTAAGTGCTTACAAGCCTTCTCATTTTTCCTAAAATACTTACCACATTAAAATGAACAAGGTCCAACGGTAAGAATGAATAAATGAGAAACGGTCATACAGCTCACTTGCTATGGCCGAACATCAGCCCACATGGTGAAAAAGGTTGAAAAATATGGACAAATCGCAATTTAGTGCTAATGGACATTTTTTGTTTTTACGAGAGAAAGGAAGAAAGATTCTGGAACGGTACGAGGTCAATGTTAAGTGAGAATGTTCAGCCATATCAGTGCTTAATTTGAGCTGGTGGTTTTCGGTGCTCTGCACAGACACTTAATTGTCAACACCGGTTCTTCTGACAGTCTGCCACAAGGTGGCACTGTCTGTCTAATTTAGAGATGACCACAATGGCAGTAAATTATTAACTCAATATAAATTAATATTACCTGCCACCCAAGATATTCTTATAGCTTTGGAAGTCTGAAATAGTCCTAATTGTCACACTTGTAGGAGTGTGATGGTTAGTAGTTGTGTTGTTACTATCATTGGCAGCATGGCAAGAGCAATGTGTGGTGCAAGCTGCAATAGCCTTCTGACGATATCCCTGGAACTTATTAATTTTTTTTCAATTAAACACTGCTCCATAAGCAGCTGGGTCTTGAGCTGTGATCATTAAATCATATGTCTTGAAGCTTTTCTAGCTATCCCAAAAACACTCTCTCTTATTTAAACTTAGTCATCAAAACCACTGAACTTAAAGGTCTTTATTAGAAGTTGGCTATTACCTATAATGTTGGGATATTCTTATGGAGTAATGCTGCATTGCAATATTTCTTCATCAATGCAAGTCTTTGCTCTTGGAATGGGGAATAACTATGGAATTCGGAGTTTATACACTGATTTTCTCTTAGTTTCCCCAGATTCCAAACCATTTTCAGTATGCACTTTTGACCCGGTTTCACATAGTACAATGTGATAAAGTATTGACGCACTGGGTATTATCACATAGAGCAGTGGTTCTAAATCTTTTGACTTCTGTGGACCCCCACTGAATCATTATTGGAACCCGGGGACCCCCACTGAAGCATTATTGGAATTCAAGAGCCACGTACTGAGCCATTACTAAAAGCGAAGGACCCTGATAAGTATTTACGATGATTTAAACCACAAAACGATACCCAAAAAATACAGAAACAAGCATCCATCAAACAAATTCACAAATGATGAAATATTTTATTTATTTCGCAAACAAATATAAGAAAATAAAAGTTTTAATTTTAATAAGAAGGTTGGAGCCTTCCTAAATTCTATTGAGGCCACTCATCGCCCATACTATATTCTGTTTGATGCTCCCATGAATCAATCTGAGGATCCTAACTTCATTTTTAGCCTTCTAGACATTTACAGAACGTTTTGAAATTTTCAATTGTACATTTGCTTTTTTTACATACACTTTATTGACCTGTTAATATTATTTATTCTTCTAGGCAGTTGTGGACACCCTGAGTAGGCTTTGTGGACCTGCACAGTTCCTCAGACTTCAGGCATAGAGTACCACCACAGTACTAATAAGCCTTATTTGGGTGGAAACTGGACTCTTTTCGCGAATAAGAATAATCTCAAAATTCATAAACAAAGCACTTCTGCCACTGAAGTTTACTTTTCCACTTCTGGTTATGTCCCAAGGACATTCACCGAATATGTTCGGTATTGTTTTATGTTCACCCTTATCTTATAGGATCAGGGCTAATTTGGCATAGTGGCTGTCTTCTTCTCTATAGGACAAACTAGCACATAATGGTCATCGAAGTTTGAAAGTCCACATTGTAGTTGAGCTCTTCAGACTACTTGCTTCTGCTCTTTTTATTATAGTGAGGTTAATATAGTTAAAATAAAACATTTCTTTTATGTTTACTATGATAATCTAATGCCTGATTAAGCATGTGTGACTCTAGTGTGATTGTGGACCAGGACAGTGAAGTAACTGAAAAGAGTCATTTGCTGTTACAACATAAATGAACACTCCTTCAATCCTCGATGCCACTACCAGGCTTTGAACCTTTCTCAGAAAGAGAAAGCCATTGCTAAGAAGTGATGGAGGCAGTAGAAGTGAAGGGGGCTTTAGAGTGGCATCATCAAAATCGGCATTTTCATATTTTTGTTTTTTATATATTCACCTATTTTTTTATTTATTGCATTTTTTTGGTGTGCAGACATTTGCATGATCCTAAATGGCATTATATATTCAATATGTATAATCTGTGCTATTTGTGATCAATTTATCATAGAGAGATCTATATTTACTGAGCAGAACCTGAACTTTAGGCACAAAAGCAACTAAATAGGTGAAGAAAAACAAAGAACAATGAAAAATGCAACTCTTTTTCCTCCTAAAGCTCAAGAAATGTAGTCAACATGAGAAAAGAAATTATAACTAAGGGCCCGATTTCGATGTTGGACGGAAAGCCATCCGACAGATGGTCTGAGGCTTTCTGCTCAACATCGATGATTTTCCTCTGACCGCCATATTACAATGATGAAAGTCAGAGGGAAATTCGCGGGGGGATTCCGCTGCCCTTCCAATGGGCTCAAGGAGCCAGTTGGAGCATTGGAAGGACACGTAATCACATAATGACATTGGAGCCAGCCTTGGCCCCGCCGTTGCGATTATGATGTCACTTTCCCACAGTCTTTCCATGTCGGCTGATATTTTCTGACATGGAAAGGCTGTCGGAAAGTGACAACAGGGCCCCCGTCCCCCTGAGGCATCTACTATGAGACCTGGGGGGCACCATGGGGCACCATGCCCCCCTAAACATCCCTGCACTGTGTGTCAGTCACCACATGGTGTCTGCCGCACCATTCAGGGATGTTTACACAATTCCATTTTTCAATGGCAGCTTCTGCTGTGGGCCTTTTCCACCCGCCGCACAAGCTGCCATTGAAAACTTTATGTTTCCGACTGTCCGTAGGGTGGTCGCATCAAAATTCTGTGGGCCTAACCGACGACCTGTGGTCAGGTGTTTTAATTCCGCAACAATACTGACATCATAATAAGGCCCTAAATCACAAATCAACAGCATACTCTAAATACATTTAGAGGAAGAAAAAACGTGCAGTTCAATATTTTTTATGCATGACAGTGGGTAAGAATTTTCCTATTATAGGCTTAGTGGTTTTAGTAATAGATTTTTTCCATTTTGCAGCACAGAAATTGGCAATACTTTTTAAAGTTAACCTTGTAGGACAATATTTTCAACAACACAACTTCAATGACTACACCAATCAGTAAGACAGCCAGATGCTAATAAATGGGAGTAGTAATACAATTACCAATACTACTACTACTCTGTAAAATAATAATAATACTGATAATAATGATAACCAAAATGTTAATGCAAAAATAATAATTACATACAATCTATAATGAAATGAAATTATCTCACTCAAATTGTTAGTATCAAAATATACTATTAATACAAGTACTCTCAACAATACCTATAAGGCTACTACCTCTAATAATAATATTGATAATGATAATAATAATAATTGTTATTATTATATAATGTGCTTTTTACTTATAGGTGCACCAATTCACCCCTATGAGTCCAAGAGCTATGGCTGCACATGATACCCCATCATATTCAAGGCAGCTCTTTTTAGCAACCATAGAACAATGAAATACAATGTATATAATGCATTAAAAGCTAGTCCTTACAAGATACTAGTTACAGTGAGATGATCAGTTCTGTGCATTAGCACATTGTGCTATCTCAATGTAGAGTAGATGAGATGATACGTGATCCATCTGTGAAAATGTACTATGCTCTCCACAATCTGAACCACTTGAACACCACTTGAACACAAGTTCCCAGAGTGAAATATGTCTAAAATGAGACCTTATATGTAAATCAGATAAAATCAATGTCCAGACAACTACAAAACATTTATCATGCAAATAGAGCACATTGTGTGCATAACAATGGTAAGAACAGTGATTGAAAACATAACAGCACTTTTTTGATGTGAAGGTCTTGCCATATAAGGCCTTAGGGTGGGCGATAAATTCTGCTCCACTGGCAGCATTGGTGGAGTTTTGGCCACTCTGCGTGACGGTATACACCCGTTACAACGCATCTTTTACTCCGCACTACCATTACAACGCGACTTTTACTCCGCATACCATTACAACGCATTGCGCTGGGGGGCGCTCTAGGATAGGGAATAAGTATAATTTACTATCCAACACCTTCCCTAGGGTCCACGGGGACTGGAGTTAGAATAGTAAATTATACTTACCACTATCCAGCGCCCCAAGGCGCTATGCGTTGTAACGGTATGCGGAGTAAAAGTCGCGTTGTAATGGTCTGCGGAGTAATAGTATGCGTTATAACGTCATACATCCCTGCGTGACGCATGTAATGCTGAGTTCTTGCCAAATTCCGCCAGCCGCTGCGTGGAGGATTTTTTCTTGCATGCTGCTTGCCAATGGTAAGCTGGGGGGCACAAGCGAGATTTGGCGTCCCCTAGTGTGATTTTCAGTTTCTAGGAGGGCACATGGAAAGAATTCCCCAAAGCAGACAGTTGCGACCATTCGTGGTCAGAAAGCTGCTGCTCAAATAGAAAATCTACTCGAGCAGCAGCAAAATTAGCCCAAAAAGCAGCACCCTCTGGCATGCCACATGGTGCCTTTTGTGCTCATTTTTCAGCATTGAACGCGCCCCATAACTTAAAAATAAGCGCGAGCAGCGTGACGTGCCAAATTCCACCTGGAATCTTGCGGAGGTTTCATGTAACTCTGCGGAATGAAACACAGCGAGTTCCGCCCACCCTAGTAAGGCCTCCAAAATGTCTGCTGTCTTACTTCCACAAGAATGACTGTTTTGGTCATCTCTGATCTATATTTCAGCAAGGGTCTTACAGTCATCGTTTTTGATTTTGTCTTTTACACTTTAAGATACATTTTATGTTCGATAGTTTGAGGATTGTTGTGATTTGTCTGTTACAGTATCCCCTCCACTTGTTTCCTTTCTAGTTTCTAGCATTTGACAAATTTCCTTTACTGAAATCGATGCACTGTAATTGATTTTGGTGTTGTTGTTAATGTGTTCATGTAATGTTTCTCTTTCCTTGTAGTTGTGGTGAAATCGCTTCTCTTATTGGTAAAGGTATTTTTTATGTGCTAGGAGTTAGTTGGTTATGAATAGAAGAATGACAATGAGGTAACTGAGCAGCCATGAAAGGGTTCTGTTTGAAATAAAGTGTAAACATAATCTTCATTGGTAATGTACCTGCATACCTGGGGAAGGTGGAATCACCAAGAAGTGCATTCAGGCTAAGTCATGCGCAACACAAGCGGCTAAACCATGCAGCAAAGAATGTGAATTGCAACAGATCACGTTATGTTTCTACTATTTGCAACATTTGCTTCGAATAACAACAATAGATCCAACAGGATAAAACGTGAATTTACACACAGCTGTGCCCACCTTTTTCTTGAATATCCATGTCGCCCTGTTGCAGAGAAAAATCCAAAGTTAATCTAACACACATTTCATCAAAAGGAACAATCAATCTCTGCAGCCTGGGATTCAAAGCCAGAACTCCCCCGGAGTTTAAATCCCTAAATGGCGATCAAGACAAAATAAAAGGCATAATCTTAAGAAATCTGAGGCGGCCTCTGTTGGTGACAAGTAGACACGTTGGCAGATGTCTCAGCAAGAGAAATAAGCAGCAGAGCTTTTATGGTTTATTCATCTGATGCCAGCGCATTTCCCAGCACTGAACGACCGAAGATTAGAGACCATGAACTGCATTTAAACATCTGCAGATTTCTCACCAGAAGCAACTGGGATATTCAAAAATGCTTAGTCCAAACAGATCTACTGAACTGGATGCAAGAGTTGGAAAATACCAGCAAGGATAAAAGTTCCCAACCACCAGTGCAGCTTACCATGAAAATGATCTCCCTTTGTCTGGTCAAATGCCTCTGACCTTTTGCAGTTGGCATTCGAAGGTGGGGCCCCCAAGTTCAGAGATCCATCAAACTGCAAAACTGGTGAGATACTCTGATGAGCCCTGAAAAGGGGGAATACTACACAGTTCTGCACATCCTGAATTCTTTGGCGGGTGGTCTTCATCAACCCTCCTCTGCATAGGCCTGGGCTAAAGGCAGCAATTATGTTTTTTTCAGCTGCAATTAAGGGTGATTCTTATGGGGTTCACCATGCAAATTAATTTAAGTGTGTTGAGAAAGATTAGGGCCCTTGGTGTATATGTTTGATATTCTTGAGAACATTATATTGCAAAGGTTTTGCTAGATTGATGAGCATCTGAACATGCATAGTTTGTGATCCATATTGGTGCACCTGTTTTTTTATGGTTACCCGTAGCTAATTGTGGACATGTGTATGTTTGTGAGCATGGTGGTTACAAAATGGAGGGCGGATGCTGCCTACCAGGGACAACTAGTATATCCCCATCCCCACTTCTTCCCGTCCTGATTTTAATAAGGGGATCGTTTGTGCAAGTGCACAAGATTTCCCACTGGATGAGGCCCTCTGTTGCTGTTTTTAGCTGGCTGCATGTTGACAGTGGCCACCATAATTGTTTCTGGGAAGAAAGCATGGAGTACCCTTCACAGAATCCCATCTAAGGAGGGAAATTCGACTTCAACATGGTTGGTTGGATCTTTTAACTTGCAATGATGTACTGTTTCTGAATGGGAATGGTCCAGTCAGGAGATTTCACCCACTTTTCCACCAGGCAAGGATAAATATTCCCCCCTTGTGCAACATAAATAGGAAATGAGCCTTGTGATGGATTTGATGAAAACCCACGGTGTTGAACCGAGAATGAACATATTCACCTTGTTTTGGAAGTAAACATCACTGGCCTCAGATCTCAGATATGTCCACTTCAGACCCCAGGAGAACATATGAGGTTATTTATCACTGGGCTCTCTGGCACAATAACCAGTTCACCAATTGTAGCAACGATAAAATCTATTAGAAAGTTTCCATTTTGTAATAATAACTTCGAAAGATCTGGTTGAAGATGTAAAGGTTGAGGATGGTTCACAGGTTCCCTACTACTCTTGTCCATCCCGAATTTTTGTGAATTGAAGCCTTGTCAAATTTATGTTTATACAACCACAAATATTGCAGCAGTACATCCAGTTTTAAAAACCATTCATGGGGTACTGCTTAGACATGTTGTAGCCCGGTGGGGGAGAACATGGCGGCCGTGAGCTAAGCGGTCGCTTGCCATGGCAGTAGCTCTCTTGTCTTTGTTTCCGTACGCTGCATTCTGTATGCTGCATTCGCTGCCTATAGGCCTATAGGGCAATGGTAGTGCTTTGCCTCAACCAATTTGACGGTACAAAACTCAATTAAGGTACCTGGCAGAGGTGTGGGGGGATGTGTGTTGGCATCTTGGCAGATCTACCGTGCTACCTGGTTGCTGCTTCGATCTTGAAGAGGGGCTGGAGTTTGGCGGCGCGAGGGTGCTTCGTGGAGGACTTTCCCGGGGTGCATCCGGGTGTGCGACGGGCAGCGTCAGTACCTGGTGGGCGGCGTGAGCCGCTGCATTCACGCTGGAGGCAGAGGCGGTGGCGAGACTCGAGAGGGATGCTGCTGAGATCTCCAAGGATTTGGAGGCCGCTGAAGTTTTGGAGAAAGAGGCGGGTGCGAGGTTTGAGCAGGACGCGGCGGATGAACGTTAGCTTACAGGTTTGACTGAGGTGGATAATGGAGGTACGGCAGTAAGCGTTTCTGGGGCACAGGAACGCGGTAAGGGATACATAGAAATTCCTCCCTTGGGGGATCTCTTAGCTTTCATACAATACCGTACTGCCTGAGACGAAAGGGCGTCTCCACCCCTGCGTCAGCCATCGCCCCAACGAGGAGTGATAATAAGAGAAAGGAGGTAAAGGATACAAGGCAGGCGCAGGCAGAGGGTGGTGGTGAGCCCAAAGTGAGTAATTTGGGTAAAACAGGCAAAATAGGTATACCGCAAAAATCATTGGAAAAAAAAACAAAAGCAAAAACTGAAAAACCTAGAAATCGTGAGAGAGTCCGAGAGCCTGATTTACAAGGAGCCCGGGAGGGTGGTATATGAAAAGGCACCATAAAAATATCACTTAGAAATAGAGAGCTACCAGAGAGAAAGTCAGCAGAAAATATAGATGAACGCATTCCCCCCTACCGTGAATACAAGGGAAAAAGTCCAGAAAACATCAGGAAAAAGGGTTTTCCCTTGGAGTCTAAGGTCAAAGTAACACCCTCTTTGAGGTCATACTTTAAGGTTTTGCCCCAGGTCCTGGTTGTGGTAAAGCAGGGGGAAGTTCTCAAGACGAGTACTGGTTACTCAATTTCGGCGAAGCAGTCCTGTTTCTCCCCTAAGATGGCAACAGAGAGTACTTTGCCCTCGCTTGAGCCTTGCCCTTGCCCTCAGCTAAAAATTACTCCTGACACTTTGTCAAATTTGGGCCTATCTGAAAACTCCCCCAATGCATTAGAGTTAGAGACACCGCCGCAAGACAAACCACAGGATGGTCAGCCCCTTCGGTCAGAGGAGTCAGGCGTATTAGGAGCCTCTGCGACTATCGGGTCTAATGGTACTAATGGGACCTTGTCCTCAAAAATTCCTCTGACAGGTGGAGAAGACTCTGCTGCTGCTGTTTATGGGGTGGGGGATGCAGATGCAAGAGTGGGGGCAGGGGGGAGAGATGAATCTCTCTCAGGTACCTCGCTAGAGTCTTTATTCCTTTACAATATCTGAAAGATTCACCCACACATATAATTATTCTACAGGAAACCCACCTAACTAAAAAAGAAACTACTGAAATGTGTCGGAAGCTTAGGTGGGTGGAACACTGTCTCTGTTCTGATCAATCTGCAAACGTTAGGGGAGTAGCCATATTAATCAAAAAGACAGCGAATGTTAAGCTTTCGCATATGAAGACAGACTCAAGTGGTAGATGGGTCATAGCTACGATTGTGGTGGAGAGTGTCCCTATTACCATAGTTGGGTATTATGGTCCTAATCAGGATGATCCTTCAACTTTAAAAACAATTTTTCTGAATTTGTTGGGGCTTCCAGATAGGACAATTTTTGCAGGAGATTTTAATATAGTTTTAAATCTTCTGTGGGATAAATCACCAAATAGCAGAGCTAATATCCCGTTCAAATCTAGGACCTATCTGAAAACAATGATGAGGCAAAATGCGCTAATTGATATTTGGAGAGTGAGGTCTGGAAACCAGATGGGCGTGTCTTTCTATAACAAAAAGTACAGACACAAGTCTAGGATAGACTATATTCTAATTGTTGGACTTGGCCATTCTGACCGGTTCACCCCTAAACTTTTTGCTTTTTAATGGTGACCTGGTGATAGTGATTTTTGGCTTCTGTGCACTTTACCACTGTGTCCCAGGGTAAAGTGCGTGCATGTGGTGAGTTTGGCCTGCCCTCCCATAGGAATGCATAGGGAATGTATGTGTCCCTGGTAGTTCCTGATGCATGGGGTGTGCAGACTCGAGTTTGGTGTGTGCGGACTCGTGTGATTAAATGCTGCGCGATGATGTGTGCGGCATGATTGTGTCTAGTGTGGAAGTGCCACTTCAAGAATGTAGAAATCCACGGGAGGCGAGGTTATTTGCTTGAATAGGTTTATTCAGGTAGAGATACAGGAGTGAGCAGTTGGCAATGTCGTGGTCCAAGCCAGAGTGAGTCACTGGTAGAACACGCTCTATGAACACAGCAGTATTCTATGAATCCATGGCAATAGAATATAGGGGATATAAATATGCAAGGAGCTTATAATTAACACGGGGAAATACTCAGAATACTACATCACCTCCCTTTCTTAAAAGAACAAAGTTACAATAAAATAAACAAGATTAGAATAAAAAGAAATGAGACAAAGGAAACTTACCAATGAAAAGATATGACACTAATGAAAAGAATTGAGATAAAGGAAACTTACTGTAACATAAAAAATTACTCTTTATACTCCAATGGTTAAAGAACCACAAATAGTACTAACTTATAGAACAGAAACATTACTCTCTATACCTTAATGGTTTATTAACCACACGTGAACTTTTTCTGACATTGAAATGTGTGACTGGAGTTTTCGAGGAACTAGTGGAATAGTTAGGAACCTCAGAGGTTGAGGAGGCTTCGGAGACAACAGACGAGTTGCCAACTACTTTGGCAATTCTGTTGAGATTCCACCAAAACCCACCCTCAACTTGTACAGCATTTCCTACAATCTTAATAACTTTTACAGGAGGCCCAAACTTACTTTCCCCTTTGCTGACATGAATGGATTTTCTAATCCTGACACGGTCTCCAACTTCTAAGATACTCTCCTTAGTACCCTTTTTTTTGTCAAAATTTTCTTTTTGTTTGGACTGGGCTTGAGAAACATTACACTTAACAATGGACATGAGACTAGAGACATCGGAACTAGACTTCATCCATTTGGACATCCATCCTGGACAGAATGAAGAGTTAGGTTTACGACCCCTCATTAACTCAAATGGGGAGATCTTAGTGGAGGAGTGAGGTGTGGTCCTATAAAACCAAATCATGCTCTTCAAAGCTTTGTTGACTTCAACATTGCTGCTTCTGGCCCACTTCACACAGTCGCCAATAACTCGGTTCATCCTCTCGACAAGACCATTCCCTTGAGGATGATAGAGTGAACTTTTAATATGTTTAACACCTGAATTGGATAAAAATTCATCAAACTCACAACTCACAAATTGTTTCCCATTATCGGAAACTAGTACTTCAGGAAGACCCTCTCTAGTCCAAACTTCACATAAAAATTCAATCACACACTTAGAATCAGCATCTTTAGTCAACCTGTATTCTGGCCACTTGGAAGCATAATCAACTAAAACTAAAATGAACCTAGAGGTTCCACTCAATACAGAATAAGGTCCCATAATGTCGATGCCTAACTTAGCCCAGGGACGATCAGGACACTCAACTGGCATAAGAGGAGGTATCCAAGTCTTAAGACTCTTGTCTGAAGATTTGCAAATACAACAGTCCGCGACAAACAAATCAATGTCTGAGTCCATCGCAGGCCACCAGAATACTTCGCGAATCCTGCGCTTTGTAAGTGAACAACCCAGATGACCTTCATGAGCTTTCTTGATGATGTCATTTCTAAACGCAAAAGGAGGAATGATCTTATCATTGCGAAGCAATATGCCATCTTCTATGGAGATTTCGTGGCCAACCTTAGAATATGGCTGAAGAGAGAAAGACAAGACCTTCTCACGCGGCCAACCCAAACTAACAAAGTGGCAAACATCTTGCAGGACACTGTCTTGTTCAAAGGCCTTCCTCCACTCTGCCTCAGAACAAACTTGTAATTCAGGAATATCTACACATGCAACAAAGCAATCATCACAGTCTTCCTCAATAAGACTAGCAAAAGAAATGTCAACATCATCGTCACACACAGGAGGAGCAAATCGAGACAAAAAATCTGCTCTCACATTCTTCCCGCCAGCAATGTACTCAACATCAAAATGAAATTGTAAAAGTCTAGTTACCATCCTCAAAATTCTGGGAGTGCAACATTTAGTAAAACCACCACCCAAGATGTTAACCAATGGCTTGTGGTCAGTTTGGAGCAAGAAACGCCTTCCCCAAATGAATGGCCTAAACTTCTCAATGGCCCATGTGCATGCCAAAAGCTCCTTTTCTATTACCGAATATTGAGCTTCAGTAGACCTTAAAACTCTGGATGCAAAACTAATGGTCCTTTCAACACCACCTTCACGCTGCGTCAAAACCGCGCCGAGACCAACACAACTTGCATCAACAGTCAAACAGCACGGTAGAGTCGGATCAAATGGTTTAAGAACAGAATCAGACGTCAGAGACTGTTTCACTATATCAAAAGCTTTCACACATTCTTCACACCAAACAAACTTGACCCCCTTCTTCAACAGGTTACTGATTGGACGTACAATGGTCGCATAATGAGGAATGAACCTGGAGTAATATTCACAAATACCTAGAAGAGACTTAACTCCAGTCTTATCTGTCGGGATGGGAGCATTGGAAATGGTATCTAAGAGTCCTGGCCTAGGCTTAATACCATCTTGTGTCAAAATATGTCCCAGATACTCAACTTCCGTACATAAAAACTTGCATTTCTCTAATTTTAAAACTATACCATAATCCTGGAACAAATTCAGAACATTGTCAAGAACAGAGTCATGGGTAGAAACATCTTTCCCAAAAATTAAGACATCGTCTTGGAAGACAGTAACCCCCTTTACCTTTTCTAAAATGTTACCCATGACTCTCTGAAAAACCGACGCAGCCGAAGCTAACCCAAAAGGCATGCGTCGATACTGATAAGTGCCTAAGGGAGAGACAAAAGCAGTTATGTGACGGGAATCAGGATGTAACTCAACCTGGTGGTAAGCGCTGGCTAAATCTAATTTAGTAAAAAATTTCGCACCTTTGGTTGTTGCAAAGAGGTCATTAATCAGTGGAAGGGGATGAGAATCGACCCAAATGGCTTTGTTTACTGAGCGAAGGTCAACACAGACCCTAAGCTTTCCATCTCTCTTGCGAGCTACAACTAAAGGCGAAAGCCAAAGGGAAGACTCATTAGGTTCGATTACACCATTGCTACATAACATTTCAAGTTCCTTCTTCAAATCATCTCTGACACTGAAGGGGACATTGCGAAGTTTATGCTTGACTGGTGTCGACCCTTCTTTGACAATAATTTTGTGTTTAAATCCTTTTATTTTACCCAATTTGGAACTGAAAACAGAGGGAAATTTAGACTTAAGTATTTGCAAGTAATCAGAACACGCAGCAATGAAGACCTGTTCTTTCGCACCAGGTTTAAGTGTCATACCAAAAAGACCTTGGTGGAACCAACCTAATATGTTGAGACCCTTGATTGAAACATAAATTTTACCTCTAATTTTTCTCCCTTGGAAGCATAAAATGTCCTCAAAATACCCAAGAAGATTGATTTTTCTTCCTTCATAGGACACCGGAGTACGGTCTGAAGGTAGTAGAGGTTGTTCATTGTTCCATGTGTTGTCAAAAAGTTCTTTGTCTATCATAGTGATTTTTGCACCTGAGTCAACTAAAAGTTTCACAATTTTACTCCCAATGGCAATATCTATGATAGGATCCACACAAGAATCAGGATCCCCCTTAACAACATTTTCTTCAGGAGCATCAGTAACGACACCAATAGTTGTTTCAGATTCAGAGGAAGAATCCGAATCAACAACACCTACCACTGGTTTATTGGAATTATTTTTGTTTTTCAACTTTAAACACACTTTAGCGAAGTGTCCAATCTTCTTGCAGTAGTTGCAAACTACACTGGAAGCAGGGCAAGGAGATCCTTTTTTGTGCTGTGGATTCCCACACCTCATACACATTTGAGAATGAGCAACAGCTTCCGATTTATTAACAATTTTCCCTTTAGTAGAGTTAAACATAGATTTCTTTCTATTAAATCTAGCAGAAGAGTTTAGACTTAAAGCATTTATGGGCTCAATAATTTTATCCTCCAGTTCTTTAAGAGAAACCATAGACGTTTCTACGCTTTTAGCTAATTTTATCGTGTCATCCAGAGAAGGATCACTCATGGCTAGTAACTTTTGTCTGATGTTTTTGTCTTTGCAGTGACAAACAAATTGATCTCTGATGAGCTGTTCATTGAAATTCTCAAATTTACATTCAGACGCTAACCTCCTCAGAACTGAAATGTAAAAATCAATGTCTTCAGAATCAGCCTGTTTTCTCTTGAAAAAGTTGTGTCTGCGAACCATTAAATTAGGTTGCTTATCAAAACGACTTTTAAGTCTTTGTAATGTAACATTGTACTCATCAGACACAACACCTTCAATAGCAGGTAGGTCAGGTAGATGTTTGAAGACAGACCTGCCTTCGAAGCCCAAAGAATGTAAGAGAAGGCATTTCTTCCTTTCGGGACGAAACCTGGAGGCACCTATCGCCCCTAAGTAATTTTCAAAAGCATCATGCCATATTTCCCACCTAATTGGAGGTTCACCAGGGGTTTCTAAGAAAGGTGGAGGTGGATTTACTGATTGTAATGTGGACATGTTATTCTGCTGTAGATCAATCTGTAAAGCAATTTGTAGAATTACAAAAAAATGCCAATGGAGATTCTCAGACTTCGATATTTGGTTGACCAATCAGGAATGAGGTAACAGAGCAGCGTGCAGAGATGATGCGCATGAAGCAGTGTGGAGAAGGATTGCGTATTTCTAGAGAAACAGGAACGTTGCGAGAGGGAAGTTCCGGCATAGAATGTGAGTCTCGAGGAGGCAGACACGAAGAGAGACGTTATTTAAAAGATGCAGGTAAGCAACTGCCAACGTAGGAAAGGCCCCAAATGTTACAAGTCAAATACACGATGATAAACCAACTCCGATAATACGGAGAGTTTCACTTTCACACCGGAATGCCAGACACATAGAGACGGACACTAATTTCTTACAGTTTTGGGTGCAGTCTCGGTGTTGACTTCTCGGTGTTGACAGCGGAGGAAGTGCTCGTTGTTCTTGCTTGTAGAGGGAGGCAGGGGAAATCGCCAGTGTTGTAGCGGAGTCAAGTAATATTCCAGTACACTCAAATGTTGAGTGTTTAAGTGAAGACTCTCAACAGGAACAGAAACTGCGGCGTCTCTATTTTGAAGAAAAACAACCCCACGGGTCCCGGGGTGTTATGAGTGCTAAGCACGCATCGTCGCCAGTAAAATCATGTAGAAATCCATGGGAGGCGAGGTTATTTGCTTGAATAGGTTTATTCAGGTAGAGATACAGGAGTGAGCAGTTGGCAATGTCGTGGTCCAAGCCAGAGTGAGTCACTGGTAGAACACGCTCTATGAACACAGCAGTATTCTATGAATCCATGGCAATAGAATATAGGGGATATAAATATGCAAGGAGCTTATAATTAACACGGGGAAATACTCAGAATACTACAAAGAAGTTGGCCTGTCTGTGTACATTATGTGAATTGGCTGTCTGGCTTGTGATTGGCTGGAGCTGGCTGGTGAGCCTGGCTCCATGAGTCATGAGGGGTCTGCCCCAGTGGTGAATGGGAGATCTGCATGAGTGATGTGAGGGAGGAGTACACCTGGGACCTGAATAGGGCTGGGCTTTCCCCCACACAATGCTGGCTCCACCCCCTGTGGTGCGTCTAATGTCCCTAGCCTGGCCAGTGAATGGAAAGGGTGGCTGAGCACAACAAAGTGCTCCAAAACCAGCTGTGACTGGTTTTTAACCCACCCTGCACACAGACAAAGGATTTACCTGTATAAAAAGGGGCTGTGCCCCCAGAAAGGTTGTTCTTGCTGATCCTAACAAGGAGGGGGGCCTGCTGCTGCTGCTGGGCACCAGGAGGACTGCCACTGGGACTGCCTCCCTGCCTGGAGGGTCCTGTGAGCTGGCACCTGGGCCCAGCCTTGCCCCCCCACCTCCTGAAGGACTTTTGCCCTGTGGTGCTTTGGGGCACCTGGTCCCTCCTTACAGCACCTGGGAAGTGCTGTGTTTTACTTTCAGGGGAACGCTGGGGTTAGCCTGCAGCCCCGAGCTGCATTCGCCGTCCTCGAAGGATTCCCCGGCGTGGGGATCCCCCTTTTGCTTTGTGTGCTGGCGAGAATTCACTGCGGGAGCCTACCCCGTTTCTGCCGGTTTATACCCCTGGCAGGTGTCCACCCTGCCAGGGACTTTGTGTGTGCAGAACAGGTGCCCACCCTGTTTTATTTATTTTATTGTACCGGGAGCCTACCCCGGATGATCGAGTGAGCCGCTCTTCTCCATCCCCTCCGGGCCGCCGCGCTGCCTGCGATGACCCGGAAGTACTGTGGCGAAACCGGAAGTCGACAGGAGCCCACCCCGCGCTCCGGTGGACTGAGGAGGTGAGGAGAAGCGTCTTTGGTGCTGAGGGAGGACGGGAGCCTACCCCGCCTCCCAGGACGTCCCCGCCCCAGGGGCCGAGCCAGCACGCCCGTATGAGCCGGGAGAAGAGAAGCGGAGGTGGGGGCTGGAGGCACGTTGCTGTTGCCAGCCCTCGCAGCCTCCCAGCCCTGTGCGGCCCCAGTAGAGAGAGTACCCCACGCGGAGGACCCCCAGAGGAGGCCCACGAGTCCGGTGAGTGAGGGGGCTGTTCCTCTGATCTAGAGCGGCCCCGGTTGACAGCTGCTCCCACGAGTCTCCCTAGTGCTGAGAGGGAGAGGGGGCATATTGGGGCACATTGTCGTTGCCCGTCCCAAGAGTGGGGCAGCTTACTTGTTTCGAGCCCACGAGGCTCTTTCGACGAGTGGGGCATTTCTTCACAGCCCACGAGAGGCTCAAGGGGGCATTTTGTAAAGAGCCCTGAGAGGCTCCGTGGCATAATTATTTTGAGTCCCCCACGAGGGACTCCAACGACTTTGGGCATTCTTCTGAAGTATCCACGAGAGGCTCAGGGGACATTTATTGATTTTGAGTCCCCAGAGGGGGGACTCCAACGTTGGGGCCACATTTTCTGCAGAGCCCACGAGGCTCCAGGTTCCCACGTTGTTTTGGGCCCCTTGTCCCTGTGGAAGTCCAGAGGAGTTCTACAGCTGCCCAGCACTTAGTGGACAGCTGCTTCGTTTAGGCCTGATCTCAGTGCGCAACCCCTGTGGCTGCCTGCGCAGCCTGCCCTGACATTTCGGGACACAGGGCGTTCCAGCCCCAGAGAGGCCAGTTGGACTGGGGGACAGTTCTTGTGTTGTGCCCTTTCGTGGGGTACATGTTTGGCCCTATGTGTTTTGCGCAGATGTGATTTCCTGCCTATTGTGATTGTAATGTCATATGCAATGCTTTTATGCCTATACCCCTAAATGTATTTTTATGCCTAGGAGGTTGTTTGCCCTAGAAGAGTGATGCTAGTGAGGTCATGGCGCCCTGCGTGATATTTACCTAAGGTGTTTTAGGATTCCTTAGGTGGTGTTTACCTGTTACCAGTGAGTACTGGTTGTGTGCTACATGTGCTAATTTTGGTACTACAGTTATGATATGGTGTACGTGCTAGTTCTAAAAGTGATTACTCCTGACAGCGGTCCAGGTGGCCCTGTCCCATGTAAATAATCCCCTCTACATTCTACCCGTGCGCATGGCACCTTGTAAAGCGCTTGTTTGCCATCGTAGCGCTTTTACATGCTCGCATTGTGTTTCTCTGTCTTATCTGTGCCTGATTGTGCCTGCGCCTCTGCCCACCCCAATCACGTCCTCTTTCCTTTCGTTTTGCTGCCATCTTGTTGTTGTTGTGACTTCCAGCCCGCCCCTCTACCCGGCTCCCGCCTCCCAGCTGACCCTCCCTCGCCCCTCCCCCTCCACTATCCACTTATGTCAGATGCTTTTGCGTGCAGCGTTCACGCGCAGCAGTCGCGCCCCATGCGCGCCAAAGGTAAGCCCGTCTACGGCCGTCCGCGCCTGGACCACGCCCAGCGCCAGACCCCCTGGTCCTCTCAGTACCCATTCCACCCGCATGACGTATGACGCCGCTACCCTCTTTGCCCTCAACCCCGAACGCACACCACAATGCTGCGAAGCTGCCCCAGGACACACCCATGGACCAATCGCCTGCCACTCCTGCAAGTTTGCCTGCATCAGAACCCCCCACCAAATCCACTACCTCCAAACACAGCTCCGACTCTAACCACCTGAAGTGCATCCTGCTGAACACCCGCTCGATCCACAGACACGCCACTGAACTCTGGGACTTACTCGACACTACATCGCCGGACGTCGCCTTCCTTACAGAAACCTGGATGAACGCCTCATCAGCGCCCGACATCACCATAGCCATCCCGGACGCTTACAAGATCATCCGAAAAGACCGCACCAACCAAACAGGAGGAGGTATCGCCATCGTCCACAAGAACACCATCCGAATCACGACCAGCTCCGACGACAACCTCGCGACCGCCAAACACCTTCACTTCCAGATCCACACCGACCCCAGGACCACACTTAGAGGCACCCTCATCTACAGACCACCAGGAACCCGTACACAATTCTGCGAAATCATCCCTGACTTCATCAGCCCACACACCCTCCCCTCCGAAGACTACATTCTACTGGGAGACCTCAACTTCCACCTGGAAAAGAGAAACGACAGCAACACCACCACCCTCTGGACAACCTGGACAACCTCGGACTCAAACAACTCGTTGACACCCCCACCCACCTTGCCGGACACACGCTCGACCCTATCTTCACCTCCAGCAAACACATCTCCTTCGATCACACCACAGCTCTCCATTGGACGGACCACAGCTGCATTCACTTCAGCTACAAAAAGACCACAACCCACAACCCCCCACAACCCATTCCTCGAAGAAACTGGAACAAAATCACTACCGACCAACTCTTCACATCGCTTAACCAATACCCTCCTGCCATATCATCGGACCCAAACCAAGCTGCCACCAAACTTACACAATGGATCACCCACAGCGCTGAATTAGCACCCTTGAAAAACCATCTAATCAAGCAAGGTAGCAAAAAGGCCCCCTGGTTCAACGATAACCTTAAGAAATCCAAGAAGTCATGTCGTACCCTCGAGAAAACCTGGAGAAAAAACCCAACCACTGACAACCAGATCGCCTTCAAGGACGCCACCCGCAAACATCACCAATTGATCCGATCCACCAAGAAATTAGCATTCAAGGATCGACTCGACAACAACGCCCACAACAGCAAGGAACTATTCTTCATCGTCAAAGAATTCACCACCCCCACCGCTGGCACCAACGACATCACTCCATCCCAAAACCTCTGCGACTCTTTATCATTCTTCTTCCACAACAAAATCGCCGACATACACAACAGCTTTGAAAACCAGTCCGAAGAACAGCCCACTCCACCCACCTCCGAACCAAAACAACACTCTAACAACCTTTACGCCTGGAACCCAATCACCACTGAAGACACCATCCGCCTGATGAACTCCATCCACTCAGGATCACCAACCGACCCATGCCCCCACCACATCTTCAACAAAGCAGACTCCATCATCGCACCCCATCTCCACGATGTCATCAACTGTTCCTTCAACTCCGCTACCTTCCCGGAAAGCTGGAAACATGCCGAACTCAGCGCCCTTCTGAAGAAACCCACAGCAGACCCCTCTGAACTTAAAAACTACCGCCCCATCTCACTCCTCCCTTTCCCTGCCAAAGTCATTGAGAAAGACGTCAATAGTCAACTCGCCGCCTTCCTTGAATCCAACAATTCCCTCGACCCCTCACAGTCCGGCTTCCGAGCCAAACACAGCACCGAAACTGCCCTCATCGCTGCTACAGATGACATCCGAATGCTACTGGACAACGGAGAAACAGTTGCCCTCATCCTACTTGACCTCTCCGCCGCCTTCGACACAGTCTGTCATAGCACCCTCATACAACGCCTCAGCAACGTCGGAATACAAGGAAAAGCTTTGGACTGGATCATCTCGTTCCTCACCGGAAGAACCCAAAGAGTCCGCCTCCCCCCATTCAAATCTGAGGCCACCGAAGTCATCTGCGGCGTACCACAAGGATCATCACTCAGTCCCACCCTCTTCAACGTTTACATGAGTCCCCTCGCATCCATCGCGCGACAACACAACCTCAACATCATCTCCTATGCAGATGACACCCAGCTGATCCTCTCCCTCACCAATGACCCAAACACCGCCAAAACCAATCTACACGAAGGAATGAAAGAAGTAGCCGAATGGATGAAGAACAGCCGCTTAAAACTTAACTCGGACAAAACGGAAGTCCTCATCTTAGGATCATCCCCCTCTGCCTGGGACGACTCATGGTGGCCACCGGCCCTGGGTACAGCACCCATACCGACAGATCACGCTCGTAACCTGGGCTTTATCCTAGACTCCTCCCTCTCGATGACCAGACAAGTCAACGCCGTCTCATCTTCATGCTTCAACATCCTACGCATGTTCAAAAAAATCTTCCGTTGGATCCCCACCGAAACAAGAAAGACAGTCACCCACGCACTGGTCACTAAACGTAAGATACTTGTAAAGCGCATTGTTACTCTACCCGAGTGTCCTGGCGCTGTAGACCGCTGGGGAACCCGTCCTGGTTTTCCCTGTGAGATGGTCCCTTTCTGGGTATCTCCAGGGTGAAACCAGGCATCCCCGGCGTCTGTGGGGGGCCGTTGTAGAGATGAGGCAAGCTTAATGCCCAGAGTTGCCGAGTGTGTTCCCTGGTTAGAGTAGGCACTGAGGCGAGAATTATCGAGTCCGTTGACCCTGGTCCAAGACCCTGCCGCGTCGGGAATTGAACCCTGGTCCCGGGCCGTTCTCTGCTTACAGGTCTGCCGCCTCTAACCAGTGAGCCACACCACTCCACTAGCCGACTGGATTATGGAAATACCCTCTACGCCGGAACCACAGCCAAACTACAGAAAAGACTCCAACGCATCCAGAACGCCGCAGCCAGACTCATACTGGACATCCCTCGTCAAGCTCATATTTCCGGTCACCTGAGGGATCTCCACTGGCTCCCCGTCAACAAGAGAATTGCGTTCCGTCTCCTCACCCACGCACACAAGGCCCTCTACGACTTAGGACCCGAATGCCTCAGCACTCGACTGTCCTTCTACACACCCACCCGCCAACTACGATCATCCAATCAAGCCCTCGCCGCAATTCCGCGCATCCAGAGATCCACCATGGGAGGAAGATCCTTTTCCTACTTAGCAGCCAAGACCTGGAACTCTCTCCCCACTCACCTCCGCCTTAAATGTAAATGTAAATGTATTTCGATTTATATAGCGCACGAATCACCCAGGGGTCTCAAGGCGCTTGCTTAGGGAACCCGTCCTGGTATTCCCCTGTGAGATACCCCGGCAGGGTATTCACAAGGTGAAAGCCAGGCATCCCGCCGCGAGGGGCCGTAGTGGAGATTAAGCAAGCTATTGCCCAGAGTCGCAGAGTGTGACCCCGTGAGTCGAGTAGGCACCGGAGCGAGAATTGTCGAGTCCGTGGAATTTTTGAGCCCGAGACCCGCCGAGGCGGGGAAACGAACCCTGGTCCACGGCTGATCTCAGCTTCCGGGTCTGCCGCCTCTAACCACTGAGCCACGCTTCTCCACTAACTTACACAGAACCACCTCTCCTTCAGAAAGCAACTAAAAACCTGGCTATTCGATAAGTAATGCACCCTCCCTCCCTCAAGCGCCTTGAGACCCTCTGGGTGAGTAGTGCGCTATACAAATTACTGAACTTGAAATTGAACTTAAAGTATGTGTTTATTATCTAATGTTTGTGGTATAATACAAAGACTATTTTTTATATATACCCTTGTGTGGAGTTTCCTTTGTGGTGGGCCTTGGGTGTTGTTGCTGGGTGCGCGCGCAAACGCTTTACACATCGCATCTGAGAGAAGCCTGACTGCTCGTGCCAAGCTACCAAGGGGCTGAGCAGGGGTTATCTTGGCGGGTAACTTCCTTGCCCTGACTAGAGTGGTGGTTTCTGCCTGGCTTTGGCGCAAGCCTCAGCCAACCAGAAATTCCCATTTCTAACCCTAATCAGTAATGATCTAAGAAGCAACATCAAAGATATAGGCTATCTGACTCCACACCTTTCGGATCATGCGGCTGTGTGGATGGAATGGAATCTTGTAGGAAAAGCCCAGCAGAAGGTTTGGTCGTTTGATCGTACAATCCTTTTAGACAAAGAGGGTATTACCTATCTGACCCAGGAAATTAAATCTTTCCTAGATATCAACTATGGCTCTGCTGATGTCATGGTGGTTTGGGACACTCTAAAATATTTTCTGAGGGGTTTGGCCACAAACAGGACCTCGTATAAAAATAGGAAATATAGGGAGGAAATTTCACTCATAGAGAGCCAAATGAAAGAGGTGGAAAACAGCATTGCGAAAGAGGCAGATCAGGAGCAAATTCAATCATTAATCGACAATTTATAGCATAGTGCAGGCTAGAGTCTCCAGTAGGTGGGAGGTGAGCAGGCTGGCTCATTTTGAATATGGTGAGGGGGGCCGGCAGATTACTTGTCTGGAAGGCCAAATCAGACAGAGTGCGAAATTTGATTAAGGAAATAGAGGTTGAAGGCTCTAATACATCTACAAGTAATGAGGAGGAGATAAGAGATGCCTTCCATCCCTTCTTTAAAGAATTATATGATGAGGAAAACAGCCTAGATAAAACCATTGCTAGAGATTGGTTAAATTCAGTCCACCTCCCAGCTCTGGAACTTATTGAGCGGCAAACTCTAGAGGTCGAACTCTCGCAGCAGAAGGTTAGGAAGGCACTCTCCGCTTGTAAAACTGGGAAGGCGGCGGGACGGGATGGCCTTCTGGCTGAAGTCTACAAAGCTATGGGTGAAGTCATAATTCCTTTTATGACCATACTTTTTAATAAGGTTCTAATAGATGGGGTAAAACCGCCTTTATCGTGGGGGGAGGCAAATATCACTGGTTTTGAAACCAGGAAAACCCCCTACCAACTGTGGGTCGTATCGACCCATTTGGCTCCTCAACGCTGACTATAAATTCTTTACTAGGATTCTTGCTGATAGATTAGGAGCAGTTGCAGGCGACTTGCTCCATACTGACCAGAGGGGTTTATAAAAGGCAGAAATCTTTTTGATCTTACACACAATTTGATAGGCGTGATTGATCTTTCCTCAAAATGTTATCCTTCCGCTGGCTGCCATGACGCTCGATGCGACAAAAGCATTTGACAGGGTAAATTGGAATTATCTCGCTGCCATTTTAGAGAAATTAAACTTCGGGCCAAATTTCTGCCGAACCGTTAAACTTTTATATAGTGATCCGTCGGCAAGGCTGGTAGTTAACGGAAATCTGACCGTGCCTTTCAGCATTAAGAGAGAAACAAAGCAGGGCTGTCCTCTTTCTCCCCTCCTCTTTGACCTGTATATCGAGCCATTTGCACAGAGTTTTAGGGAGGAGCGAGCTATATTACCATTCAAGAGCGGCAGCTGGGAGAGAAAGGTAGCCCAGTATGCCGATGATATTTTAATCTTGTCATCAGATCTTGAGACGTCTTTTTCTCAAGTTATCAGATTAGCAGAGGAGTTTGGTAGTGTGTCCGGATATGAAGTTAACGCAGGAAAAACTGAAATCATGACCTGGAACCTGCCAAAGGGCAGATATCACACTCAACAGGAGATGAGGTATTTGGAAGTTAAAATCGTTCCTAGCATCGAGGAGATAGCTAAGGTAAATCTTTCTAACATTCTTAAGGAGAGTCAAAACCAAATGAGAGCCTGGGCCCACCTCCCCTTGACCATTTTAGGCAGGGTAAACCTGATAAAAATGGTAATTCTACCAAGAATATCTTTTCTCTTTAACACTATCCCACTACATTTTGAAAAAAATGATTGACAGATTTCAGCAGGCAATAAACTCATTTGTGTGGGCCTATATGGCAACCAGGATCTCCTGGAAAAAATTGAGATGGAGGAGGGAAAAGGGTGGTCTTGCACTCCCGGATGTGCAGTACTATGCGTGGGCATTTCAACTAACCCACTTGAGAATGCTTTTAAAATCCCCAGACTTTTCAGATAGAGGGATAATGTTTAGAGCAATGCTTGAACTGGGAGGGCTTCCCCAGGAAGGTTTTCTTTTTAAATATGGAGACAACATTTTTTTCAAAAAAGTTAGACTTAAAGTCCTATGGGGAGCTGCCCAAATATGGGATATAATCAAAGCATTAACAGGTCTTGAATATTTGTCTAGATTAGCTCCATGGTGGGACAGTCCAGGGTCACCTAGCTGCTTACAGGATATGTTGGCTATACCATTGAAAACAGCAGGCTTAGTAACATGGGGTGATTTAACTAAAGACGGTTCCCTCCTTTCTTGGGTATCACTCGACGAGAAATTGGAAGGGGGCATGTTGAGATTTAAGTATATCCAGTTAAAAAGTAGGTCCGAAAATCATAAAAAAACGATTGGACTGGGGAATGATCTTGAAGAACATCTTGTTAAAAAAAACAGCTGGTAATAAGGAGGTAGCTTCTTTCTACTGGGCCATTGAGGAGGCAATAGATGGAGATTTTAGACTTGCCAGAGAATTATGGGAAGAATCTATTTTGGAGGAAGATTGTACTGAGATGTGGCAGGTCTCATACAACACTTTGTTCTCAGTTGTGAAGCCAGCTTAGCTGAGAAGAAACCATTATTTCACCACGCATAGGGCTTATCTTTCCACAGCCAGACTTTCCAAGATGACCAACGGCCCACCTGCTAGATGTAAAAAATGCGGCATGGAAAGGGCCCCCGACACACACATGTTTTGGACTTGGCCTGCTATTACGGCTTTTTGGCAAAATGTGGCTTCTACTATAAAATCCATTTTAGGAATTCCAGTACATTTTACTCTTAGTCTAATAGTTGTTGGCATTCAATCCGGCATTACTGGTTAGAGTAGGGGTTTCCTCTTTTTTGCCATTTTGTTAGCTAGACGAGAAATTTGCAGGAAATGGGCGGAGGCTTTGCCCCCCACACATTCGGATTGGCTTACATCGGTGTACAAAACATCTAGAATCGACTTGGCCAGATTAAAGAATAGCAAAAAGAGAGCTGTTTGGGACTGCCTGTTAAATTGGTATTAAGCTCGGACAGAGATATAACTAACTAATTTGTCTCCGCACTGCATAAGGAAAACCTTCTTTTTTGTCCTATGATTAGGCCTCATGGGAAGCTCTCAGAGACTGAGGTGGTCTCCCCTTCGTATCACAGGGTCACCAGGTTATAGTAAACCAAGGAGGGTGCTATCTTAAACTACAGTCTTTGGTAAACGGTGTAGAGCATGACCACCCTCTCATAAACAATGAGAGGTCATCTTACATAGGTAAGATGTAGGTAAACCACTGGTAGGTGGGAGTTATGGGGATGGGGCAGCACCCCATGAAAACAAAACCTACCTCTCCAAAGTGAGTAACAGTGGAAACCTGTGGATTACCAGTTTGTGAGGGTCAGAGGCGAATGAGGATGACATTTTGTTTTAAAAACACCTGGTGGTCCTCCGCCCTCGGGAGCCCACCCACCCATACAGACCATCCTTGACGCCTCCCTCTCCATGAACCGCCAGATCAATGCCATCGCCTCCACTAGTTTCAACTGCCTTTGCATCCTTCGTAAGACCTTCAAATGGATCCCCCCTGACTGCAGAAGGACTGTCACCCATGCACTCATATACAGCAGACTGGACTACAGCAACTGCCTCTACGCCGGAATCAACAAAACTCTCTACACAATCACATGACCCAACACCTACGAAGCCTCCACTGGCTTCCCGTCGAGCAGAGGGTCACCTTCAAACTCCTCACCCATGCCTACAATTCCCTCAACAACATCAGACCCAAAGAGGAACCTCCGCTCCTCCGACCTCACCCTGGCAGAGGTTCCCCGCATTCGCAGAAACAGAACCGGCGGAAGAGCCTTCCCCTACATCGCAGCCAAAACCTGGAATGAGCTCCCTGTGAGCATCAGGCGCTCCCCGACCCTGCACATGTTCAGGAAGGACCTCAAGACTTGGCTCTTCGACTGAACCGGAGCAGCTCCTCCCCCGTTCCTTAAGACCCTCACGTGTGAGTAGAGCACTTTATAAACCCTTGATTGATTGATTGATTGATTGATTGACGGTGGACCCATATTGAATGTACTGGTTCCCTCTGAGCTTAAAATGTTTCATATGGGCCACTCAGTTGAAAGGGGGGTAGTCAGGGTTATTAATCTGAAGATTTTACATATAGTAGACTTACAAGTCTAATTGTCAAAGCAAAACAAATCTTATGATCTTAGTAGAACTGAACAAGACATGCATGTCTTTTCTTGTAATTTATAACCACCTCACTCAGACCAGCTGGCTATATATACATTAATTAATAAGTTGTGCTCTCTTTGTCTCCAGAAAACCAATCATATAGGGAATTGTAACCTTTAGGTTTGACATTCCCTCTGGCCTAGTACATACATCTGAGAAATCTTAGAATCTCTTTGCATGAAACTTTTGCCAAATTACCCTACACATAATGCGGGTCATTTGCTTGACCCTGTGTTTGCCAGCTATGATTTATTTTAAATACAGAAACAGATGCCTATGGCTTGGACTGATCATATTACCATACCATTTAGGTTCAAGACCCATTACACTATTGGTAATAAAGTGAAGCCCACTGTCACTTCAAATTAAGCCTGGATCTCCATTGGCCCACACTTTACAGATTTAGAAATTCGATGCAAATTAGACAATTTAAAATTAGCTTCCCTTTACAATACAGTCAATGAAACATTAGGTGCTTTAAACGTAACTATTAGTCAAAATTTAGATGGTATCATATTTGAGAAAACAATAAGGAAATCCATAAACTGAAAAAGTAACCCTTAGTTTCTGCTGAACATTTATCTATTTGCAAACTATGAGTACGCAGAGATGACAGACTCTGGAATTACTAAGGCTCCCTCCATGATAAGATTAACTTTCTCACACTAGCAAGATAGCATCAAAGATATACTGAATCTGCAAAAAAGAGCTATTTTAGTTCACGTCAATCTATGGCCCACAACTTACATAAAAACTGTTCAGGATCATTAATGAGTTTGCAGAACAAGTTGCTAGAGCTGTGGAAGTTTCTTCTTTCCAATCTTCATCTGAACAACTCATATAGGTTTTTTTCCTGACAAAATAACTAAATTTAGAGTTGAAATTGATAAATACCCTGTTAATCACCCTACTTGTCATGACAGAATCACCACTAAGATTTTCTGAAGTATTACTAGTGGTGGCTGATTCTAACAAAGGGTAGGGAGGCGGGTGGAAGGAGCGTGGGGGGAGGACAGAGCAGGGGGAGACACGGATTAAAAATAATAATAAAAATAACTTAGCTGACGCTGCTGGCCGCCTCCTACATCACATCTCCCCTGCTGGCCTCTTCCTGGCTCCCAGCAGCCCCTGGGACAGACTCCCAGTCAATCCCCTTGCTCGCATGAAAGATGCTCTGCTCCGGCTGGGAGTCTGTGGGGTTTCTTCAGCTTGGCTGCTCAATGCAGCTGGGCTGGAGAAAATCAAAGTGTGCATGTGTATTTTAGTCGGCCTGAGACGACAAGTTAATCACACATGAGCACTTAGGGAGTGCACATGCACTGCTCCTCCCCTATCCCATGCCCCGCGCCTCCATGCTCAAGGTGGCTCAGAGCACCAGGCAGTGGGGCGATGCTCCTCCGCCATTTTGGAGACCGTTAGACGCGACGGGTGCTTTAGACTAAGGGGGACTGCTGACTTTGCCGAAATTGAAAAATCAAATGGGCGTAAAAAACAATGCTTCTATATAGCCCGGTGTATTCTTCTGCACACTTCTAAACCAGCTTGACACCGGAAATTGGTGATTTCCCACTACTACTGTGTTGGCCAGTGGTGTCAAACCACATGTATAAGAAAGTGATGGTCCTGATGAGAACCCCATAATTAGGGGTTTGAAACGCGTCAACCTGATCGGACCCTTTGTCAAATGGAAATAATATTGGATTTGTCTTTGTTTTAACACAAGGATTTATCTTCAAAGTGCATTTTTGACAAAACAAAACTGATAATGTATAGAGATAATACCATTTCTATGGATATAGGATTTGTTCATTTTGACAAAGGGCTACATTATATTTTTTTCTGTGTATAGCTGTATGAGTGAAGTATGAATGTTGTTGGTAGGATGTGTAGAATTTTGTGTAAATATATGTAAATCTGCCCGTTTTGATATGTATAGTCTTGTAAATGTTTGTACATGCATAAATACATCATGATATGATCTAAAATTAAATACGCTCTACTAGTGAGAAAAATAAAAATTCAGCTAGTGACGTAAGTCAAAAACGGACCGGTAAGTTTCATTCATAAAGGTTAAGGTTTGAATTCATTAAATCAAGTTCAGTATTGGCGATTGTATTGTTCTCTTATTTTGGAGAAGCCGCCACTGAGTATTACCAATAATCTACAAACCAAAAGCACTATGACTTTTGATCACTTCTCCCTCTCATCTGAACATGATTTGCTGGGTTCAGTTCAACGGTCTCACCCCACTGGTTCTCAATCAGCCAAATATTTCCAACAACTAACCCATTTTATTATCTCTGAGATCAGGCACATTTTTGAATGATAATTTTCTTCAGGATCAGTACCTCAGTCCTGGAAAGAGGGCATGGTGTGTAATTTGCTAAAGAAACCAACCTTCTTTAACACAACTCTCCCCTCCAGTTTTAGGTCCATTTGCCATTTAATACATTTCCCAAGATGCTTGAGAATTTTTTTTCCAAGGCAAGACTTTGTTAAATCCAACTCTTTGCTGGATTGTCAAAAGGTAGGATTTCAACCAGGTCAAAGCACTAAACATGTGGTCACCCCAGCCCTGGATGATTTACACAGGATGATAGACACTAGGGTTTCAGTAGCATTGGTGCTCCTGGGCCTCTCAACCATACCATTGATCATAAAGAGGACTCCAGCTTTATGGTGTTTATTTTTTTCTAACATTTCTGCCTATATGTTTCCAATTTATATTTGGGCCATATTATTGGTATTTATCAATATTTATTGTGTGTTTTGAGAATTAATAGATGCCAAACAAATTTATATTTCCATATTTATTTAACTGATAAACATGATTTTTGCGTTTTAGCAAGGTAGGCAGCCAGCTATAGCAAAATAGTACACCCATCAGGCGCGCAACACCCATTGGACTCACCGTGCTTCAACCCCCCCCCCCCCCCCGTCGTGTGTGGCAGCCCGGGATGAGACAGATCCCGGGCGCACACAGAGCCGCGCCCGAACGTTTCACAGGTCTGTAAAAGACCATTTGAATGTTAATTAGGCCTTGCAGTTGTTTCACCCCATCTAAGAGCCCCTGCAGCTCCACTCTGCCTACTGAGTAAAGGTACAGCCCCCCCGAAATTTTTTCTTAGCCCCCCCGAAATTTGGCTCTAGTTGCGCCTCTGACAACCATGTATAAATATTAGCATTATATGCAAGTTTATGTTCATAAATACCTGCAGTTAAGGAACTCTTATCCTGTTCTTAACTCCCCATGCTGTCTACCTGCTCAGCTGTTGGTGAGGCATTCAAGAAGGACAGCATGGAGATTTACTCACAAGAAGCACCTTCCTTTT